>NC_086444.1:694554457-694854457 GCF_028390025.1 Pseudophryne corroboree | reverse complement strand
ATCAAGTTTGTCCCCTTGCTGTGGCATTATGGGGCCTGACAGAGTGCAGGCACTGCTGGAAACAAGTAGATATTACATATAAAAGTGTCTTTAAAAAAAATAAGATTTTACTTACCGGTAAATCTATTTCTCGTAGTCCGTAGTGGATGCTGGGGACTCCATAAGGACCATGGGGAATAGACGGGCTCCGCAGGAGACAGGGCACTTTAAAAAAGAATTAGGACTACTGGTGTGCACTGGCTCCTCCCTCTATGTCCCTCCTCCAGACCTCAGTTAAGGAAACTGTGCCCGGAACAGCTGACAGTACAAGGAAAGGATTTTGGAATCCAGGGTAAGACTCATACCAGCCACACCAATCACACCGTATAACTCGTGATAAACTTACCCAGTTAACAGTATGAACAACAACAGAGCATCAGACAAACCTGATGCAACCATAACATAACCCTTATTTAAGCAATAACTATATACAAGTATGCAGAAGAAGTCCGCACTTGGGACGGGTGCCCAGCATCCACTACGGACTACGAGAAATAGATTTACCGGTAAGTAAAATCTTATTTTCTCTAACGTCCTAGTGGATGCTGGTGACTCCGTAAGGACCATGGGGATTATACCAAAGCTCCCAAACGGGCGGGAGAGTGCGGATAACTCTGCAGCACCGAATGAGCAAACACAAGGTCCTCCTCAGCCAGGGTATCAAACTTGTAGAACTTTGCAAAGGTGTTTGAACCTGACCAAGTAGCCGCTCGGCAAAGCTGTAATGCCGAGACCCCTCAGGCAGCCGCCCAAGAAGAGCCCACCTTCCTTGTGGAGTGGGCTTTTACTGATTTTGGAAGCGGCAATCCAGCCGCAGAATGAGCCTGCTGGATCGTGTTACAGATCCAGCGAGCAATAGTTTGCTTTGAAGCAGTAGCACCCAGCTTGTTGGATGCATACAGGATAAACAGCGACTCCGTTTTCCTGACTCTAGCCGTTCTGGCTACATAAACCTTCAAAGCCCTGACTACATCTAGTAACTCGGAATCCTCCAAGTCACGAGTAGCCACAGGCACCACAATATGTTGGTTCATATGAAAAGATGACACCACATTTGGCAGAAATTGCGGACGAGTCCGCAATTCTGCCCTGTCCATATGGAAAACCAAATAGGGGCTTTTATGTGACAAAGCCGCCAATTCTGACACACGCCTAGCCGAAGCCAAGGCTAATAGCATGACCACCTTTCACGTGAGATTTTAACTCCACGGTTTTAAGCGGCTCAAACCAGTGTGATTTCAGGAAACTCAACACCACGTAAAGATCCCAAGGTGCCACTGGAGGCACAAACGGGGCTGAATATGCAGCACTCCCTTTACAGACGTCTGAACTTCAGGTAGAGAAGCTAGCTCTTTTTGAAAGAAAAGGGATAGGGCCGAAATCTGGACCTTAATGGAACCCAATTTTAGGCCCAAAGTCACTCCCGACTGTAGGAAGTGAAGGAAACGGCCCAGCTGGAATTCCTCTGTAGGGGCATTCCTAGCCTCACACCAAGCAACATATTTTCGCCGTATACAGTGATAACGTTTAGCAGTCACGTCCTTCCTAGCCTTTATCAGCGTAGGAATAACCTCATCCGGAATGCCTTTTTCTGCTAGGATCCGGCGTTCAACCGCCATGCCGTCAAACGCAGCCGCGGTAAGTCTCGGAATAGACAGGGCCCCTGTTGCCACAAGTCCTGTCTGAGCATTTCTTGCAGATCTGGATACCAAGTCCTTCTTGGCCAATCCGGAACAATGAGTATTGTTCTCACTCCTCTTTTTCTTATGATTCTCAGCACCTTGGGTATGAGAGGAAGAGGAGGAAAATAGGATTTTGGTACCTACCAGGTAAATCCTTTTCTTTGAATCCATAGGGGGCACTGGAGTACTCTTGGGATATGGACGGCTTCCACCGGAAGAAGGCACTGAATAAATTAATTTTTGAGACTACTCCTCCCCTCCATATCCTGCAGCACTTCAGTGTTTTTTACTGAGCCGAACAGGATCGATAGAGAGATTGACAAAAGGAGAATTACATATAGTCTCACAGACAACAATAAAGTTGACACAACGTAACAGACAACTAAACAGTTGACACCATAACTGATTAACCCTTGTTAAATTTAAACCAGTCGTGAAAGTGTGTTACCATAAGAACCACTGGACTCCTAAAACAGGTAAACTGCTCTGGGTGGGCGTCCAGTGCCCCCTATGGATTCAAAGAAAAGGATTTACCTGGTAGGTACCAAAATCCTATTTTCTTTTTCATCCACTAGGGGTCACTGGAGTACTCTTGGGATGTACCAAAGTCTCCTCCGTGGCGGGAGAGCTGTTTGGCACCTGTAACACTAAACGGCCAAAGCTAGATGCTGCTGCCGCGAACGTATCAAACTTGTAAAAGCGCACAAACGTGTGCACTGACGACCAAGTAGCCGCACGGCAAAGCTGTGTCGTAGAAGCCCCACGACTCGCTGCCCATGACGTCCCCACAGAACGTGTGGAATGAGCTGTTACTGAAGTAGGTGGCTGTAACTTAGCATAAAGGTAAGCCTGACGTATAGTCAGTTTGATCCATCTGGATAAGGTCTGCTTAGAGGCTGGCCAACCCCTCTTAGCTGCGTCATAGAGAACAAACAACGTATCTGTCTTACGCACAGTAGACGTTCGGGAAACATAGATACGCAATGCGCGAACCACATCCAACGTTCCAGAGTCTCCTGTTAACACAGGAACTACTATTGGTTGATTGATGTGAAAAGACGACACTACCTTTGGTAGAAAAGCGGGATTCGTCCGAAGTTCCGCTCTGTCATCATGAAAAATTAAATACGGTGACTTGCATGACAAGGCACCCAAATCTGAAACACGCTTAGCCGAAGCTAAGGCTAAAAGAAAAATCGTTTTCCAAGTGAGAAATTTAATATCCACTTGTTGTAAGGGTTCAAAGTAATCGGACTGTAAGAAATCTAAAACCAGATTCAAGTCCCATGGTGCTGTAGGTGGAATGAAAGGAGGCTGTATCCTCTTTACACCCTGTAGAAACGTATGTATTGACTGCAACGAGGCCAATTTCCTTTGAAAATAAATTGACAACGCAGATACCTGCACCTTTAATGTGGAAAGACGTAGTCCTCCATCTAACCCCATTTGTAAAAATAACAAAAGACGGGATAATTTAAAAGACGATGTCGAAAATTTCCGAGCTTCACACCAACCTATATAAGTACGCCAAATTCTATAATAATGAGCTGCCGTAACCGGCTTCCTAGCTCGTACCATGGTTGGTATAACAGACTCAGGAATGCCCTCTTTCCTTAAGATGGCCTTTTCAACAGCCACCCCGTCAAACGCAGCCGCGCTAAATCGGGGTAAAGGAACGGACCCTGTTGTAACAGGTCCGGACGTAGTGGGAGTGGCCACGGATCGTCTGCGAGTAACCCGAGGAGATCCGAGAACCAAGCCCTCCGAGGCCAATGAGGCGCTATTAGAATGACTGTGACGAACCCTCTCTTGATCCGTTTTAGCACCAACGGGAGCAGCGGAAACGGTGGAAACAGATACACAAGGCTGTATGGCCACGTGGCTGTGAGAGCATCCACCGCCACTGCCCCTGGATCTCTTGTTCTGGACACATATCTTGACACCTGATGATTGTGGCGGGATGCCATTAGATCCACCTGAGGGTAACCCCACTTCTGGATCAACATCTGAAATACTTCTGGATTCAATGCCCACTCTCCTGGATGAAAATCCCGACGACTGAGAAAATCTGCCTCCCAGTTGTCCACTCCAGGAATGAACACTGCCGATAATATCACCTGGTGATATTCGGCCCATCTGAGGATCCGAGCTACTTCCCGCATAGCCATGCGGCTTCTCGTTCCTCCTTGTTTGTTTATATATGCGACTGCCGTCGCGTTGTCTGACTGCACCTGAACAGTCTGAAAACGAAACATGTACACCGCTTGTCTTAGAGCATTGTAAATCGCCCTGAGTTCCAGAACATTTATGGATAGCGATCTTTCGTGATCCGCCCAGAGGCCCTGGAGCCGATAACTCTGAACTACAGCTCCCCAACCTCTGAGACTTGCGTCTGTTGTCAGAATTATCCAATTCGCGACGCCGAATCGTCTCCCTGCAGATAGATTGTGTATTTTTAACCACCAGAGAAGAGACACCCTGACTTGTGGTGACAACCTCACCCTGTGGTGCAGCTGCAGATGTGATCCCGACCACTGTGCTAACACCTCCAGTTGAAACGGACGTGAGTGAAATCTTCCGAACTGAAGTGCTTCGAAAGCCGCCACCATTGTGCCTAGAAGGCGAATGCACAAATGTACTGAGACTGTGCGTGGCTTGAGCACTAATTGCACCAGATGACGAATGCCCTGTACTTTCTGTTGTGGCAGGTAAACCCTTTGTTTTACTGTATCGAGAATCATCCCTAGGAATTGAAGTCGCTGACACGGAATTAGATGTGATTTCTTTAAACTGACTATCCAACCGTGCTGAACTAGTACATTGTACGTTAGTAAGGCATGTTGGAGAAGCAATTGTTGAGACGGAGCCTTTATGAGTAGATCGTCTAAATACGGAACAATTATTACCCCTAGGGACCTGAGATGAGCTGTCATCACGGACATTACCTTGGTGAATACCCGAGGCGCTGATGAGAGGCCAAACGGTAGAGCCTGAAATTGGTAATGGTCTCGTCTTATCGCAAACCTTAAGAAACTCTGGTGAGGTGGCCAAATCGGAATGTGCAAATACGCATCCTTGAGATCTAGTGCAATCATGAATTCCTGTGGCTCTAACCCTGCAATTACTGACCTGAGAGATTCCATCTTGAATCTGTGGTAAGTGACGTAATGATTGAGACCTTTTAGGTTCAATATTGGCCTGACTGAGCCATCTGGTTTTGGTACCAGAAACAGACTGGAATAATAACCCTGCCCCTGTTCCTGCACAGGGACCGGAATTATCACTGCAGCATTCAGCAGAGACTGAATGGCAACCTGCAGAACTGCTTTCTTGTCGTCCGACACAGGCAGTCCTGTCGTGAAAAATCTTCCTGTCGGAAGATAATCGAACTCTATTTTGTAACCCTCTAATACTAAATTGCGGATCCACCCATCTGTGGACGTCTGCAGCCACGCCCCCTGAAAGCTCTGAAGGCGTGCTCCCACAATTGGAGATCCGAGATGGGCTGGGAGCCCGTCATGCCACTGGTTTGTTAGTGGTCTTGGTGTCTTGACGACGTGCATTGGATTGTCGGGCACTACGTCCCCGACCTCTTCTGCCCGGCGTGACTGCTCCTCCCTGCCCACGAAAGGGCTGAGTTCTAAAGGATTTGAACGCCGGACCAGAATATTTCCGTTTAGGTATAGTTGTAGGCGATGGAAGAAAAACAGACTTCCCTCCAGTAGCCTCAGAAATCCATTTGTCCAATTCAGGACCAAAAAGTTTCTCGCCATCATAAGGCAATGCCTCTATACCTTTTTTAACCTCCGTCTCCGCCTGCCACGAACGCAGCCAAAGTGCTCGTCGTACTGTGACTAGCGATGAGGACAGGCGAGAAGTAAGCTGACAGACGTCAGTAGAAGCTGTACATAGATATTCAGCAGCTTCCCAGATTTGATCCGCGAGAAGTATAAGATGATCATCTTGCAGAGCCGACCTGAGCTCTTTTATCCATACCATTAAAGCTTTAGTAACCCAAATGCCAACCAACCCAGGTCTTAACAGCACTCCAGTTGCTGTGTACATGGACCTTAGCATAGCCTCTATTTTACGATCTGCAGGGTCTTTAAGCGTAGTAGCAGTTGGGACTGGTATGGTTAACTTCCTCGTAAGTTTAGATACGGATGAATCCACCAAAGGTGGGTTCTCCCATGTAGCTGTCATGGCCTCTGGAAACGGGTAACTCGATTTAAATCTACGAGGAATAGAAAACCGTTTGTCCGGATTTTTCCGTGACTCCAGTAACATTTTATTAAGAGATTCCGAGATAGGGAAACACATCGGAGATCTCTGTCGTTTAGTAAAGACTACCTCATCATTCGTCAGTGGCTCCTCAGTTTCCGTAAACTCCAGCGACTGACGAACTGCTCTGATGAGATTGTCAATACCTGGGCTGTCAAAGTCGTCACCTTCTGACTGTTGTTCTATTTCGCCCTCCTCGTACTCCTGTTCAGTGAGGTCTAGTATCCCAGAGACAGGAAAATTAGTAGGAAAAGGAAACTTATCTTTTCCACTCAAGGTGGACTTATGACCAGTTTGAGACTCCCCAGGTAACTCAAATGGTCTCATCTTAAACTCAGATCTTGCCGCCTCTCTTTCTTCACGAGAGGCGGCCAGTTCTGATTGTAAACCAACTAATACATCTGCAAGTAAAGCCCATGGCGGGTCCTGAGATGCCTTTACTTCTGGAATGGAAATCGTATTTATGGCTGTATTAACAACACATGCTGTACATGTGGTGGATCCATCAGGCAACACACTCTTACAGACATGACATGACAAATGTTTCTTAGATTTTGCTGGTGTCTTACTCATTATGAAGACAGACAATACAAACTCCACACAGACAGACTGCACGACTCAGTAATAACACCAAAGTTCCTGGTATATATCTAGGCAAGTGCAGTGCCTGCCAGAAATACGAAAACTGACCCCAAAATTCCTCTAGTACCACTCTTAGCCGAGATGTAAAAATAGGAAACCTGGAACAGACAGGAGAACATTAAACATACTAAGCACCAAGTCTTTCCTAAAAGCTTGACACTGCCAAATACTGTTAAAGTCTCCCCCCACTCCCACGACCTCCGTGTACAGCACCGGGTCTGGGCCTGTGGAAGTTTTGCAAAGGGCCGTGTGAGCGGCCTGTCTATAGACCCCGGACAACGGAACTCCTCGGCTGCTGCGGGCGGATGGCGGAAGCAGAGAGCGTGCTGCATGGAGCCGTGGAGCGGCCCATGCACACGTGCTCCCGCCCGCCACACACAGCATAACGGCGTGTCTGTGTAGCCAAGCAGCGCTGCTGCTGCGCAGGGAGCAGCGGTCTTTTAGGATGCTGGGAGCCGGAGAGTGAGAGCGCGCCGCATGGACCGTGAAGCGGCCCATGTACACGCGCTCCGGGCAGCGGTGAGTACCCAACAATCCCCAACAGTGGAGCGGCAGCAAGCGCTGACCGCCCCAACCCAACATACCTGGACCGTGACAAAAGTCTATGACGGGGCCTTCATCCAAGCTCCGTCCAGCTTTCCTGCAGGCAGCCTGCAAGTGGAGTGAGGGAGCTCTTTACAGAGAGGTCCGACACTCACGGCTACTCAGCCGCTTCCACTGTCCCTGACCCACGCCTGTTAGAAGGGGGGAAAGGACGTGGAAATTGAAGAAAAAAAAAACTTAGAAAAAAAATCCAATACTTTGTGGATGAGCTCCACTATGCCTTCTAACTGTGTCGAGCACAGAAAAAACACTGAAGTGCTGCAGGATATGGAGGGGAGGAGTAGTCTCAAAAATTAATTTATTCAGTGCCTTCTTCCGGTGGAAGCCGTCCATATCCCAAGAGTACTCCAGTGACCCCTAGTGGATGAAAAAGAAACACATAAACCGACTGGAACATCCACGGTGTCACCAGTGCGTCTACAGTTATCGCCTGAGGGTCTCTTGACCTGGCGCAATACCTCTGTAGCTTTTTGATGAGGCGGGATGCCATCATGTCCACCTGTGGCAGTTCCCACCGACCTACAATCTGCGCGAAGACTTCTTGATGAAGTCCCCACTCTCCCGGGTGGAGGTCGTGCCTGCTGATGAAGTCTGCTTCCCAGTTGTCCACTCCCGGAATAAACACTGCTGACAGTGCTCGTACGTGATTCTCCGCCCATCGAAGAACTCTGGTGGCTTCCGCCATCGCCACCCCGCTCCTTGTGCCGCCATGGCGGTTTACATGATCCACTGCGGTGATGTTGTCTGATTGAATCAGCACCGATTGGTTGCGAAGCAGGGTCTCCGCTGGACTTAGGGCGTTGTATATTGCCAGGATATTGATGTGAAGGCAAGACTCCTGACTTGACCACAGCCCTTGGAAACTTCTTCCCTGAGTGACTGCCCCCCACCCTCGGAGGCTTGCATCCGTGGTCACCAGGACCCAGTCCTGAATGCCGAACCTGCGGCCATCGAGAAAGGGAGTACTCTGCAGCCACCACAGAAGAGACACCCTGGCCCTGGGGGATAGGGTGATCAGCCGATGCATCTGTAGATGCGATCCGGACCACTTGTCCAACAGATCCCATTGAAAAGGTCCTCGCATGGAACCTGCCGAAGGGAATGGCCTCGTATGACGCCACCATCTTTCCCAGAACTCTCGTGCAGTGATGCACAGACACCTGTTTTGGTTTTAAGAGGTCTCTGACCAGTGTCTTGAGATCCCGAGCCTTTTCCGTCGGGAGAAAACCTTCTTCCGGTCTTCCAGAATCATGCCCAGGAAGGGCAGACGCGTCGTAGGAATCAGCTGCGACTTTGGAATATTCAGAATCCAGCCGTGCTGTTGTACCACTTCCCGAGAGCGTGCTACACGGATCAGCAACTGCTCTCTAGACCTCGACTTTATGAGGAGATCGTCCTAGTATGGGATAATTGTGACTGCTTGCTTTCGCAGGAGCACCATCATTACCGCCATTACCGTGGTAAATATTCTCGGTGCCGTGGACAAACCAAACGGCAACATCTGGAATTGGTAATGACAATCCTGTACCACAAATCTGAGGTACTCCTGATGAGGTGGATAAACGGGGACATGAAGGTAAGCATCCTTTATGTCCAGAGACACCATAAAATCCCCCTCCCTTGCGATGACCGCTCTGAGCGATTCCATCTTGAACTTTTCAAGTATATGTTCAGGGATTTTAAATTCAATATGGGTCTGACCGAACCATCTGGTTTCGGGACTACAACATGGTCGAATAATAACCCCCCTCCTTGTTGAAGGAGGGGAACCTTGACCACCACCTTTTGAAGATACAATTTGTGAATTGCAGTTAACACAGTTTCCCTCTCGGGGGGGAAGCCGGCAGGGCCGTCAGTGAGGAGGCATCTTCTCAAAGTCCAGCTTGTATCCCTGAGACACAATATTAATTGCCCAGGGATCTAACAGGGAGTGAACCCACTTGTGGCTGAACTTACGAAAGCGTGCCCCCACCGGGCCTAGCTCCGCCTGTGGAGCCCCAGCGACATGCGGTGGATTTTCGTAGAGGCCGGTGAGGACTTCTGTTCCTGGGAACTAGCTGTGTTGTGCAGCTGGTTTCCTTTGCCCCCGCCTCTGGCAAGAAAGGACGCACCTCAGACTTTCTGGTTTCTTTGTTCGAAAGGCTGCATTTGATAATGACGTGCTTTCCTAGGCTGTGCAGGAATATAAGGCAAAATATCAGAATTACCAGCTATAGCTGTGGAGACCAGGTCCGAGAACCCTTCTCCA
The DNA here is from genome assembly GCF_028390025.1 of Pseudophryne corroboree. Taxonomy (NCBI): domain Eukaryota; kingdom Metazoa; phylum Chordata; class Amphibia; order Anura; family Myobatrachidae; genus Pseudophryne; species Pseudophryne corroboree. The sequence goes on along the minus strand of NC_086444.1, from coordinate 694,844,962 downwards.
CACCATCCTCAGCCTTCCATATGCCTCTTAAGTCGGCATCATCTGTCCATTGCATATTCTACAGGATACGTCAAGCAGAAATCGACATCGCTTTGCCTCTATGACCCAGTATACTCATATCTCTTTGGGCATGTTTTATGATATATATCTCTTAAGACAGCATCTTTAATACATATATACATACATATACATATACATATATATATATATATATATATATATATATATATATATACACACACACACACACACACATACATACTAGGGTCTCAATTTCTGCTGATAAGGTACCTGTCCACGCCGCCACAGCGCTATAAACCCATGCCGACACAATCGCCAGTATGAGTAGTGTACCAAAATGTGCACGCTATCTGCAGGATCCCTGAGAATAGCTAGGGCTACCTTTTGGGCAAACGTGACACCCTAGGGGAAGATTCCCATCACATCCTGGCCCTAGTGGGGAAAGGATACTGCCTGAGAATTCTTTGTGGGAAGCTGCAGTCTCTTGTCTGGAGATTCCCGCTCTTTTCCTCATGAGAGGAGGGAAATTTACCTCAGCTTTCTTCCCCTTAAAATGTGTACCCTTGTGTCAGGGACAGGTGAGTCATCAGTGATATGCAAATCATCTTTATTACAATAATCATATATTGAATACTTTTCTGCCATTTTGGCTGTAACTTTGCATTATCGTAGTCAACACAGGAGTCAAACCCCGTGTTGATATCAGTGTCTATTATTTTGGATAGTGAGCATTGTGAGACTCTGAAGGTGTCTGCGCCATAGGGACAGACATGGATAGATTTCCTGTCTGTTCTCTAATCTTTTGTGCAATAAATTCACCTTAGCACTTACACATATCCAAACAGGTGTCGGCGTTGTCGACGGAGAGACCCTCTCACACACATATTAGCTCCATCTCCTCCTAAGGGGAGCCTTTTACCTCAGACATGTCGACACACACGTACCGACACACCACACACACAGGGGATGCTCTATTTGAAGACCGTTCCCCCACAAGGCCCTTTGGAGAGACAGAGAGTATGCCAGCACACACCCCAGCGCTATATGACCCAGGAATCACACAGTAACTTAGTGTTAACCCAGTAGCTGCTGTATACATTGTTTTTACGCCAAATTTATGTGCCCCCCCCCCCCCCCCCTCTCTTTTTCACCCTCTTCTATCGTGCTTCTGCAGGGGAGAGCCTGGGGAGCTTCCTCTCAGCGGAGCTGTGGAGAGAAAATGGCGCTGGCGAGTGCTGAGGAAGAAGCCCCGCCCCTTTAGCGGCGGGCTTCTGTCCCGCGATTTTGTGTAAAATAATGGCGGGGGCTCATGCATATATACAGTGCCCAACTGTATATATGCCCACTTTGCCAAGAGTTCTTTAATTGCTGCCCAGGGCGCCCCCCCCTGCGCCCTGCACCCTACAGTGACCGGAGTGTGTGGGTGTAATGTGGGAGCAATGGCGCACAGCTGCAGTGCTGTGTGCTACCTCATATGAAGACAGGAGTCTTCTGCCGCCGATTTTGAAGTCTTCTTGCTTCTCTCTCCGGCTTCTGCCTTCTGGCTCTGCGAGGGGGACGGTGGCGCGGCTCCGGGACCGGACGACCAAGGGTGAGTTCCTGTGTTCGAGCGAATGGTGTCCAGTAGCCTAAGAAGCACGACCTATCCGCAGTTAGTAGGTTTGCTTCTCTCCCCTCAGTCCCACATAGCAGAGAGTCTGTTGCCAGCAGATCTCTCTGAAAATAAAAAACCTAACAAAATACTTTCTTATTAGCAAGCTCAGGAGAGCTCACTAAAGTGCACCCAGCTCTGTCCGGGCACAGATTCTAACTGAGGTCTGGAGGAGGGACATAGAGGGAGGAGCCAGTGCACACCAGTATTCCTAATTCTTTCTTAAAGTGCCCTGTCTCCTGCGGAGCCCGTTTATTCCCCATGGTCCTTATGGAGTCCCCAGCATCCACTAGGACGTTAGAGAAATGTGTGTGTGTCCAGACAGTTTACATTGTCCCCACCCAGCTACTTGTACTTCTTAATGCCACCCAGCAAAAGTTTTAGTGGGGAAGACTACAGGCACCTATGATTTAGTTATACAGGTTGAGTATCCCTTATCCAAAATGTTTGGGACCAGAGGTATTTTGGATATGGGATTTTTCCGTATTTTGGAATAATTGCATCCCATAATGAGATATCATGGTGATGGGACCTAAATCTAAGCACAGAATGCATTTATGTTACATATACACCTTATACACACAGCCTGAAGGTAATTTTAGACAATATTTTTTAGAACTTTGTGCATTAAACAAAGTGTATCTACATTCACACAATTAATTTATGTTTCATATACACCTTATACACACAGCCTGAAGGTCATTTAATACAATATGTTTTATAACTTTGTGTATTAAACAAAGTTTGTGAACATTGAGCCATCAAAAAACAAAGGTTTCACTATCTCACTCAAAAAAGTCCGTATTTCGGAATATTCCGTATTTCGGAATATTTGGATATGGGATACTCAACCTGTATTATGTACAGTTTAGATATATACCCCTATTTCCATTACGGTGTTTATTTGCACTAAAACTACTACCAGCACAAAAGACATGTAATGCTTTTTCTATTTGGACATAGGCAAGAAGGAATTAGATCTTCGTGCTCTATATTGGGTGACATTTGTTCTCTAAAGGATGGTAAGCAGTCATGAAATATTCAAACCAAATTCTAGTCGTTCTAACCAGCACAGGGAGAAAGGAACGGAACTGTGAAACAACCATTGCACAGAGGAGTTACAGAAAAACATTTCCCTTTGTCAAATTTACATTACAGAAGCTATAAATGAAGCACCCGCACTTATACATATGATTACACAAAACTGAAGAAGCCTGCAGAGGAATAAGACATCAAAATGATGGCGAATAAACCCTTGAGCTATGTAATTTACAGTAACTATTACATTTCATATTTAATAAAGAATGTTTAGTGTACAGGGTAAAGGGAGGTGGGATAGGAACCTGAGCACTGGTTAGGTAACAAAGTGTATAAGAAAATAAGATTTTACTTACCGATAAATCTATTTCTCGTAGTCCGTAGTGGATGCTGGGACTCAGTCAGGACCATGGGGATTAGCGGCTCCGCAGGAGACAGGGCACAAAAATAAAAGCTTTAGGACTAGGTGGTGTGCACTGGCTCCTCCCCCTATGAGCCTCCTCCAAGCCTCAGTTAGGATACTGTGCCCGGACGAGCGTACACAATAAGGAAGGATTTTGAATCCCGGGTAAGACTCATACCAGCCACACCAATCACACCGTACAACTTGTGATCTGAACCCAGTTAACAGTATGACAAACGTAGGAGCCTCTGAACAGACGGCTCACAACAATAACAACCCGATTTTTTTGTAACAAGAACTATGTACAAGTATTGCAGACAATCCGCACTTGGGATGGGCGCCCAGCATCCACTACGGACTACGAGAAATAGATTTATCGGTAAGTAAAATCTTATTTTCTCTGACGTCCTAGTGGATGCTGGGACTCCGTCAGGACCATGGGGATTATACCAAAGCTCCCAAACGGGCGGGAGAGTGCGGATGACTCTGCAGCACCGAATGAGAGAACTCCAGGTCCTCTTTAGCCAGGGTATCAAATTTGTAGAATTTTACAAACGTGTTCTCCCCCGACCACGTAGCTGCTCGGCAGAGTTGTAATGCCGAGACCCCTCGGGCAGCCGCCCAAGATGAGCCCACCTTCCTTGTGGAATGGGCCTTGATAGATTTAGGCTGTGGCAGGCCTGCCACAGAATGTGCAAGTTGAATTGTGCTACAAATCCAACGAGCAATCGTCTGCTTAGAAGCAGGAGCACCCAGCTTGTTGGGTGCATACAGTATAAACAGCGAGTCAGATTTTCTGACTCCAGCCGTCCTTGAAATATATATTTTCAATGCCCCGACAACGTCCAGCAACTTGGAATCCTCCAAATCGCTAGTAGCCGCAGGCACCACAATAGGCTGGTTCAGGTGAAACGCTGAAACCACCTTATGCAGAAACTGAGGACGCATCCGCAGTTCTGCCCTGTCCGAATGGAAAATCAGATATGGGCTTTCATACGATAAAGCCGCCAATTCTGACACTCTCCTGGCTGAAGCCAGGGCCAGTAGCATGGTTACTTTCCATGTAAGATATTTCAAATCCACCGATTTGAGTGGCTCAAACCAATGGGATTTGAGAAAATCCAAAACTACATTAAGATCCCACGGAGCCACTGGGGGCACAACCGGGGGCTGTATATGTAGTACTCCTTTTACAAAAGTCTGGACTTCAGGAACTGAAGCCAATTCTTTCTGGAAGAAAATCGACAGGGCCGAAATTTGAACCTTAATGGACCCTAATTTGAGGCCCATAGACAATCCTGTTTGCAGGAAATGTAGGAATCGACCCAGTTGAAATTCCTCCGTCGGGGCCTTCCTGGCCTCACACCACGCAACATATTTTCTCCAAATGCGGTGATAATGTTGTGCAGTCACCTCCTTCCTGGCTTTTACCAGGGTAGGGATGACCTCTTCCGGAATGCCTTTTTCCCTTAGAATTCGGCGTTCAACCGCCATGCCGTCAAACGCAGCCGCGGTAAGTCTTGGAATAGACACGGTCCCTGCTGAAGCAGGTCCCGTCTTAGAGGTAGAGGCCACGGATCTTCCGTGAGCATCTCCTGAAGTTCCGGGTACCAAGTTCTTCTTGGCCAATCCGGAGCCACGAGTATCGTTCTTACTCCCCTTTGCCGTATAATTCTCAGTACTTTTGGTATGAGACAACTAAAAAAGGGGGGGAAAGGCGCCTCCCTGAGCCTATGTTGAAACGCTGCCCGCTGCTCTCAAAGGAATAGGGTATTAGCGATCCCTAAACAAATGGAAACAGAAGAAACTAAACAAGAGAGCGCAGGCAGACTTAACAAAATTTCACAATTTATTAAAACAGTGATCACAGAATATAATATTAATATTAAGATAATTAAGAATTAATTCCGTACTACAACTCCATATATTCCACACATTCCAGTGCACTAGTATACTGGTATAATGACAATATGAAGTAATCCTAGAAATTTTAGGCAGCTGGTGTTTTAAGTGCTGAGAATCTGGATATTATCCATGTAACAGTCTCATACTTGTATTGATTTGTTCAAAGTAAAAGTCACATGTATGCAAAGTCAGTGCACTGTTGATTATGGATTAAATATCTGTGAGTTACCTCCAATGGACATAGCACCAGTTCCGTTTGGTTTAGTATATCCTCATATAGGAAATTGACGCTTACCGCTTCCTTGATGTAAATCTAGCACTCCCGAGTACTCGGGTGTCTGCTTGTTCCAGCGGCTGTATCCACTGCTCTCTCCTTACTAGGTCGTGTCAGACTCCTGACTGCTCACCGCTCCTACGGATCATCTTACGGTGCTGTAATTAACCGAAGTGCCGTTGATCCAAGGAGATAAGCTGACAGCCACGGTCCCCGTGTTTGCAGAAGGGACCAGTGCAGGTGGCTTTATTCGGGCAGATTTAGACCCGACAGTGGAGGTGAGCTAGCAGCCACGGTCCCCGTGTGTCAAAAGGGACCAGTGCAGGAGGCTAAACTCGGGCAGATTTTTACCCTTAGGGCTGCTATAGGATCCGACTACCTTTCATCCAACCACTTCCACCTCTCACGGATTTCATCTGTTCCAGCTCTACTCCACTGTCGGGTAAAAATCTGAGGATATACTAAACCAAACGGAACTGGTGCTATGTCCATTGGAGGTAACTCACAGATATTTAATCCATAATCAACAGTGCACTGACTTTGCATACATGTGACTTTTACTTTGAACAAATCAATACAAGTATGAGACTGTTACATGGATAATATCCAGATTCTCAGCACTTAAAACACCAGCTGCCTAAAATTTCTAGGATTACTTCATATTGTCATTATACCAGTATACTAGTGCACTGGAATGTGTGGAATATATGGAGTTGTAGTACGGAATTAATTCTTAATTATCTTAATATTAATATTATATTCTGTGATCACTGTTTTAATAAATTGTGAAATTTTGTTAAGTCTGCCTGCGCTCTCTTGTTTAGTTTCTTCTTTTGGTATGAGAGGCAGAGGAGGAAACACATACACTGACTGGAACACCCACGGTGTTACCAGAGCGTCCACAGCTATTGCCTGAGGGTCTCTTGACCTGGCGCAATACCTGTCCAGTTTTTTGTTGAGGCGGGACGCCATCATATCCACCTTTGGTTTTTCCCAACGGTTCACAATCATGTGGAAGACTTCTGGATGAAGTCCCCACTCTCCCGGGTGTAGATCGGGTCTGCTGAGGAAGTCCGCTTCCCAGTTGTCCACTCCCGGAATGAACACTGCTGACAGTGCTATCACATGATCTTCCGCCCAGCGAAGAATCCTTGCAGCTTCTGCCATTGCCCTCCTGCTTCTTGTGCTGCCCTGTCTGTTTACGTGGGCGACTGCCGTGATGTTGTCCGACTGGATCAACACCGGCTGACCCTGAAGCAGGGGTTTTGCCAGGCTTAGAGCATTGTAAATCGCTCTTAGCTCCAGTATATTTATGTGAAGAGACATCTCCAGGCTTGACCACACTCCCTGGAAGTTTCTTCCCTGTGTGACCGCTCCCCAGCCTCTCAGACTGGCATCCGTGGTCACCAGGACCCAGTCCTGTATGCCGAATCTGCGGCCCTCTAACAGATGAGCACTCTGCAACCACCACAGAAGAGACACCCTTGTCCGTGGAGACAAAGTTATCCGCTGATGCATCTGCAGATGCGATCCGGACCATTTGTCCAGCAGATCCCACTGAAAAGTTTGTGCGTGGAATCTGCCGAATGGAATCGCTTCGTAAGAAGCCACCATTTTTCCCAGGACTCTTGTGCATTGATGCACAGACACTTTTCCTGGTTTTAGGAGGTTCCTGACAAGTTCGGATAACTCCCTGGCTTTCTCCTCCGGAAGAAACACCTTTTTCTGAACAGTGTCCAGAATCATTCCCAGGAACAGCAGACGTGTCGTCGGGGTCAATTGAGATTTTGGAAAATTCAGAATCCACCCGTGCTGTTGCAGCACTACTTGGGTTAGTGCTACTACGTCCCCCAGCTGTTCTCTGGACCTTGCCCTGATCAGGAGATCGTCCAAGTAAGGGATAATTAATACGCCTTTTCTTCGCAGAAGAAACATAATTTCGGCCATTACCTTGGTAAAGACCCGAGGTGCCGTGGACAATCCAAACGGCAGCGTCTGAAACTGATAATGACAGTTTTGCACCACGAACCTGAGGTACCCTTGATGTGAAGGGCAAATTGGGACATGCAGGTAAGCATCCTTGATGTCCAGGGACACCATAAAGTCCCCTTCTTCCAGATTCGCTATCACTGCTCTGAGTGACTCCATCTTGAACTTGAATTTTTGTATGTACAGGTTCAAAGATTTCAGATTTAGAATAGGTCTTACCGAGCCGTCCGGCTTCGGTACCACAAATAGTGTGGAATAATACCCCTTTCCCTGTTGTAGGAGGGGTACCTTGACTATCACCTGCTGAGAATACAGCTTGTGAATGGCTTCCAATACCGTCGCCCTGTCTGAGGGAGACGTTGGCAGAGCAGACTTTAGGAACCGGCGAGGGGGAGACTTCTCGAATTCCAACCTGTAACCCTGAGATACTACCTGCAGGATCCAGGGGTCCACCTGTGAGTGAGCCCACTGTGCGCTGAAATTCTTGAGTCGACCCCCCACCGCCCCTGAGTCCGCTTGTAAAGCCCCAACGTCATGCTGAGGGCTTTGCAGAAGCCGGGGAGGGCTTCTGCTCCTGGGAGGGAGCTGCTTGGTGCACTCTCTTACCCTTTCCTTTGCCTCGGGGCAGATATGACTGTCCTTTTGCCCGCTTGTTCTTATAGGAACGAAAGGACTGCGGCTGAAAAGACGGTGTCTTTTTCTGTTGGGAGGGGACCTGAGGTAAAAAGGTGGATTTCCCGGCTGTTGCCGTGGCCACCAAATCCGATAGACCGACCCCAAATAATTCCTCCCCTTTATACGGCAATACTTCCATATGCCGTTTGGAATCCGCATCACCTGACCACTGTCGCGTCCATAAACTTCTTCTGGCAGATATGGACATCGCACTTACTCTCGATGCCAGAGTGCAAATATCCCTCTGAGCATCTCGCATATAAAGAAAAGCATCCTTTAATTGCTCTATAGTCAATAAAATACTGTCCCTATCCAGGGTATCAATATTTTCAGTCAGGGAATCCGACCAAACCACCCCAGCACTGCACATCCATGCAGAGGCGATGGCTGGTCGCAGTATAACACCAGTATGAGTGTATATACTTTTCAGGGTAGTTTCCAGCCTCCTATCAGCTGGATCCTTGAGGGCGGCCGTTTCAGGAGACGGTAACGCCACTTGTTTTGATAAGCGTGTGAGTGCCTTATCCACCCTAGGGGGTGTTTCCCAGCGCGCCCTAACCTCTGGCGGGAAAGGATATAATGCCAATAACTTCTTTGAAATTAGCAGTTTTCTATCGGGGTTAACCCACGCTTCATCACACACTTCATTCAATTCCTCTGATTCAGGAAAAACTACAGGTAGTTTTTTCAGACCCCACATAATACCCCTTTTTGTGGTACTTGCAGTATCAGAGATATGCAAAGCCTCCTTCATTGCCGTGATCATATAACGTGTGGCCCTACTGGAAAATACGTTTGTTTCTTCACCGTCGACACTAGATTCGGTGTCCGTGTCTGGGTCTGTGTCGACCGACTGAGGTAAAGGGCGTTTTACAGCCCCTGACGGTGTCTGAGACGCCTGGACAGGTACTAACTGGTTTGCCGGCCGTCTCATGTTGTCAACTGATTTTTGTAACGTGCTGACATTATCACGTAATTCCATAAACAAAGCCATCCATTCCGGTGTCGACTCCCTAGGGGGTGACATCACCATTACCGGCAATTGCTCCGCCTCCACACCAACATCGTCCTCATACATGTCGACACACACGTACCGACACACAGCAGACACACAGGGAATGCTCTTATCGAAGACAGGACCCCACTAGCCCTTTGGGGAGACAGAGGGAGAGTTTGCCAGCAGACACCCAAGCGCTATAAATATATAGGAACAACCCTACAGAAGTGTTGTTTCCTTTATAGCAGCTTAATATATCAATATCGCCAAAAAAGTGCCCCCCCTCTCTGTTTTTTTACCCTGTTTCTGTAGTGCAGTGCAGGGGAGAGTCCTGGGAGCCTTCCTCGCAGCGGAGCTGTGCAGGAAAATGGCGCTGTGTGCTGAGGAGATAGGCCCCGCCCCCTATTTTGGCGGGCTCTTCTCCCGGTGTTTGTGAGACCTGGCAGGGGTTAAATACATCCATATAGCCCCAGGGGCTATATGGGATGTATTTTTAGCCAGAACAAGGTATTATCATTGCTGCCCAGGGCGCCCCCCCCCCCCAGCGCCCTGCACCCTCAGTGACCGCTGGTGTGAAGTGTGCTGACAACAATGGCGCACAGCTGCAGTGCTGTGCGCTACCTCATGAAGACTGAAAAGTCTTCTGCCGCCGGTTTCTGGACCTCTTCACTTTTCGGCATCTGCAAGGGGGTCGGCGGCGCGGCTCCGGGACCGGACTCCATGGCTGGGCCTGTGTTCGATCCCTCTGGAGCTAATGGTGTCCAGTAGCCTAAGAAGCCAATCCATCCTGCACGCAGGTGAGTTCACTTCTTCTCCCCTAAGTCCCTCGTTGCAGTGAGCCTGTTGCCAGCAGGACTCACTGAAAATAAAAAACCTAATAACTTTTTCTAAGCAGCTCTTTAGGAGAGCCACCTAGATTGCACCCTGCTCGGACGGGCACAAAAACCTAACAGGCTTGGAGGAGGGTCATAGGGGGAGGAGCCAGTGCACACCACCTAGTCCTAAAGCTTTTATTTTTGTGCCCTGTCTCCTGCGGAGCCGCTAATCCCCATGGTCCTGACGGAGTCCCAGCATCCACTAGGACGTCAGAGAAAAAATGTGTAGTGGGTAGCTCCAATTAAGGGTGAATAAATCCTAATCAAGGAATAAATAAGAATTTACTTACCGATAATTCTATTTCTCGGAGTCCGTAGTGGATGCTGGGGTTCCTGAAAGGACCATGGGGAATAGCGGCTCCGCAGGAGACAGGGCACAAAAAAGTAAAGCTTTCCGATCAGGTGGTGTGCACTGGCTCCTCCCCCTATGACCCTCCTCCAAGCCTCAGTTAGGTACTGTGCCCGGACGAGCGTACACAATAAGGGAGGAATTTTGAATCCCGGGTAAGACTCATACCAGCCACACCAATCACACCGTACAACTTGTGATCAAACCCAGTTAACAGTATGATAACAGAGGAGCCTCTGAAAGATGGCTTCCTAAACAATAACCCGAATTAGTTAACAATAACTATGTACAATTATTGCAGATAATCCGCACTTGGGATGGGCGCCCAGCATCCACTACGGACTCCGAGAAATAGAATTATCGGTAAGTAAATTCTTATTTTCTCTATCGTCCTAGTGGATGCTGGGGTTCCTGAAAGGACCATGGGGATTATACCAAAGCTCCCAAACGGGCGGGAGAGTGCGGATGACTCTGCAGCACCGAATGAGAGAACTCCAGGTCCTCCTTAGCCAGAGTATCAAATTTGTAAAATTTTACAAACGTGTTCTCCCCTGACCACGTAGCTGCTCGGCAAAGTTGTAATGCCGAGACCCCTCGGGCAGCCGCCCAAGATGAGCCCACCTTCCTTGTGGAGTGGGCCTTTACAGATTTAGGCTGTGGCAGGCCTGCCACAGAATGTGCAAGTTGGATTGTGCTACAGATCCAACGAGCAATCGTCTGCTTAGACGCAGGAGCACCCATCTTGTTGGGTGCATACAATATAAACAACGAGTCAGATTTTCTGACTCCAGCTGTCCTTGCAATATATATTTTTAATGCTCTGACAACGTCCAGTAACTTGGAGTCCTCCAAGTCACTTGTAGCCGCAGGCACTACAATAGGCTGGTTCAGATGAAATGCTGACACCACCTTAGGGAGAAAATGCGGACGAGTCCGCAGTTCTGCCCTGTCCGAATGGAAAATCAGATATGGGCTTTTGTAAGATAAAGCTGCCAGTTCTGACACTCTCCTGGCCGAAGCCAGGGCTAGTAACATGGTCACTTTCCATGTGAGATATTTTAAATCCACCTTTTTTAGTGGTTCAAACCAATGAGATTTTAGAAATTCCAAAACCACATTGAGATCCCACGGTGCCACTGGAGGCACCACAGGAGGCTGTATATGCAGCACTCCCTTAACAAAAGTCTGGACTTCAGGAACTGAAGCCAATTCTTTTTGAAAGAAAATCGACAGGGCCGAAATTTGAACCTTAATAGATCCCAATTTGAGACCCATAGACCATCCTGATTGCAGGAAATGTAGGAATCGACCCAGTTGAAATTCCTCCGTTGGAGCACTCCGATCCTCGCACCACGCAACATATCTTCGCCAAATGCGGTGATAGTGTTGCACGGTTACTTCCTTCCTTGCTTTAATCAAAGTAGGAATGACTTCTTCCGGCATGCCTTTTTCCTTTAGGATCCGGCGTTCAACCGCCATGCCGTCAAACGCAGCCGCGGTAAGTCTTGAAACAGACAGGGACCCTGCTGAAGCAAGTCCCTCCTTAGAGGTAGAGGCCACGGATCTTCCGTGATCATCTCTTGAAGTTCCGGGTACCAAGTCCTTCTTGGCCAATCCGGAACCACTAGTATCGTTCTTACGCCTCTTTGCCGTATAATTCTCAATACTTTTGGTATGAGAGGCAGAGGAGGAAACACATACACCGACTGGTACACCCAAGGCGTTACCAGCGCGTCCACAGCTATTGCCTGCGGATCTCTTGACCTGGCGCAATACCTGTCCAGTTTTTTGTTGAGGCGAGACGCCATCATGTCCACCATTGGTCTTTCCCAACGGGTTACCAGCATGTGGAAGACTTCCGGATGAAGTCCCCACTCTCCCGGGTGAAGGTCGTGTCTGCTGAGGAAGTCTGCTTCCCAGTTGTCCACTCCCGGGATGAACACTGCTGACAGTGCTATCACATGATTCTCTGCCCAGCGAAGAATCCTTGCAGCTTCTGCCATTGCACTCCTGCTTCTTGTGCCGCCCTGTCTGTTTACATGGGCGACTGCCGTGATGTTGTCCGACTGGATCAACACCGGTTTTCCTTGAAGCAGAGGTTCTGCCTGGCTTAGAGCATTGTAGATTGCTCTTAGTTCCAGAATGTTTATGTGAAGAGACGTTTCCAGGCTCGTCCACACTCCCTGGAAGTTTCTTCCTTGTGTGACTGCTCCCCAGCCTCTCAGGCTGGCGTCCGTGGTCACCAGGATCCAATCCTGTATGCCGAATCTGCGGCCCTCCAATAGATGAGCACTCTGCAACCACCACAGAAGAGATACCCTTGTCCTTGGAGACAGGGTTATCCGCTGGTGCATCTGAAGATGCGACCCTGACCATTTGTCCAACAGATCCCTCTGGAAAATTCGTGCATGGAATCTGCCGAATGGAATTGCTTCGTAAGAAGCCACCATTTTTCCCAGGACTCTTGTGCATTGATGTACAGACACCTTTCCTGGTTTTAGGAGGTTCCTGACAAGCTCGGATAACTCCTTGGCTTTTTCCTCCGGGAGAAAAACCTTTTTCTGAACCGTGTCCAGAATCATCCCTAGGAACAGCAGACGAGTTGTCGGCATTAACTGGGATTTTGGAATATTCAGAATCCAGCCGTGCTGTTTTAGCACTTCTTGAGACAGTGCTAATCCCCTCTCTAGCTGTTCTCTGGACCTTGCCCTTATTAGGAGATCGTCCAAGTATGGGATAATTAATACGCCTTTTCTTCGAAGAAGAATCATCATCTCGGCCATTACCTTTGTAAAGACCCGAGGTGCCGTGGACAATCCGAACGGCAGCGTCTGAAACTGATAGTGACAGTTTTGTACAACGAACCTGAGGTACCCCTGGTGTGAGGGGTAAATTGGAACGTGGAGGTACGCATCCTTGATGTCCAAGGACACCATAAAGTCCCCTTCTTCCAGGTTCGCTATCACTGCTCTGAGTGACTCCATTTTGAACTTGAACTTCTTTATGTACAGGTTCAAGGACTTCAGATTTAGAATAGGTCTTACCGAGCCGTCCGGCTTCGGTACCACAAATAGAGTGGAATAATACCCCTTTCCCTGTTGTAGAAGAGGTACCTTGACTATCACCTGCTGAGAGTACAGCTTGTGAATGGCTTCCAAAACCGTCTCCCTTTCGGAGGGGGACGTTGGTAAAGCAGACTTCAGGAAACGGCGAGGCGGATCTGTCTCTAGTTCCAACCTGTACCCCTGAGATATCTGCAGGATCCAGGGATCTACCTGCGAGTGAGCCCACTGCGCGCTGAAATTCTTGAGACAATCGCCCACCGCCCCCGAGTCCGCTTGAGAAGCCCCAGCGTCATGCTGAGGCTTTTGTAGAAGCGGGGGAGGGCTTCTGTTCCTGGGAAGGAGCTGCCTGTTGGTGTCTCTTCCCCCTTCCTCTGCCTCGTGGCAGATATGAATATCCCTTTGCTCTCTTGTTTTTAAAGGAACGAAAGGGCTGCGGTTGAAAAGTCGGTGTCTTTTTCTGTTGGGGAGTAGCTTGAGGTAAAAAGGTGGATTTCCCGGCTGTAGCCGTGGCCACCAAATCTGATAGACCGACTCCAAATAACTCCTCCCCTTTATACGGCAAAACTTCCATATGCCGTTTTGAGTCCGCATCGCCTGACCACTGTCGCGTCCATAAACTTCTTCTGGCCGAAATGGACATAGCACTTACCCGTGATGCCAGTGTGCAGATATCCCTCTGTGCATCACGCATATAAAGAAATGCATCCTTTATTTGCTCTAAAGACAGTAAAACATTGTCCCTATCCAGGGTATCAATATTTTCAATCAGGGACTCTGACCAAGCTACTCCAGCACTGCACATCCAGGCTGTCGCTATAGCTGGTCGTAGTATAACACCTGTATGTGTGTATATACTTTTTTGGATATTTTCCATCCTCCTATCTGCTGGATCTTTAAGTGCGGCCGTCTCAGGAGAGGGTAACGCCACTTGTTTAGATAAGCGTGTGAGCGCCTTGTCCACCCTAGGAGGTGTTTCCCAGCGCGCCCTAACCTCTGACGGGAAAGGGTATAAAGCTAATAACTTCTTTGAAATTAGCATCTTTTTATCGGGGGCAACCCACGCTTCATCACATACATCATTTAGTTCTTCTGATTCAGGAAAAACTATAGGTAGTTTTTTCACACCCCACATAATACCCTGTTTAGTGGTACCTGTAGTATCAGCTAAATGTAACGCCTCCTTCATTGCCAAAATCATATAACGTGTGGCCCTACTGGAAAATACGGTTGATTTGTCACCGTCGCCACTGGTCTGGGTCTGTGTCGACCGACTGAGGCAAAGGGCGTTTTACAGCCCCTGACGGTGTTTGAGGCGCCTGGACAGGCACTAACTGATTGTCCGGCCGTCTCATGTCGTCAAACGACTGCTTTAGCGTGTTGACACTGTCCCGTAATTCCATAAATAAAGGCATCCATTCTGGTGTCGACCCCCTAGGAGGTGACATCCCCATATTTGGCAATTGCTCCGCCTCCACACCAATATCGTCCTCATACATGTCGACACACACGTACCGACACACAGCAGACACACAGGGAATGCTCTTAACGAAGACAGGAACCCACTAGCCCTTTGGGGAGACAGAGGGAGAGTTTGCCAGCACACACCAAAAGCGCTATATATGACAGGGATAGCCTTATAATAAGTGCTCCCTGTATAGCTGCTTTTATAATATAATTTTTGCCACTATTTTGCCCCCCCTCTCTTGTTTTACCCTGTTTCTGTAGTGCAGTGCAGGGGAGAGACCTGGGAGCCGTCCTGACCAGCGGAGCTGTGTAAGGAAAATGGCGCTGTGTGCTGAGGAGATAGGCCCCGCCCCTTATTCGGCGGCCTCGTCTCCCGCTCTTTAGTGTATTCTGGCAGGGGTTAAATATCTCCATATAGCCCCCGGAGGCTATATGTGAGGTATTTTTTAGCCAAATAGGTTTTCATTTGCCTCCCAGGGCGCTCCCCTCCCAGCGCCCTGCACCCTCAGTGACTGCCGTGTGAAGTGTGCTGAGAGGAAAATGGCGCACAGCTGCAGTGCTGTGCGCTACCTTTAGAAGACTGAGGAGTCTTCTGCCGCCGATTCTGGACCTCTTCATGTTTCAGCATCTGCAAGGGGGCCGGCGGCGAGGCTCCGGTGACCATCCAGGCTGTACCTGTGATCGTCCCTCTGGAGCTGATGTCCAGTAGCCAAGAAGCCAATCCATCCTGCACGCAGGTGAGTTCACTTCTTCTCCCCTAAGTCCCTCGTTGCAGTGATCCTGTTGCCAGCAGGACTCACTGTAAAATAAAAAACCTAAGCTAAACTTTCTCTAAGCAGCTCTTTAGGAGAGCCACCTAGATTGCACCCTTCTCGGCCGGGCACAAAAATCTAACTGAGGCTTGGAGGAGGGTCATAGGGGGAGGAGCCAGTGCACACCACCTGATCGGAAAGCATTACTTTTTGTGCCCTGTCTCCTGCGGAGCCGCTATTCCCCATGGTCCTTTCAGGAACCCCAGCATCCACTAGGACGATAGAGAAATAATTCTGTAACAAGGAGGTGATCCCCTGAGAGTAATGTTTGCGTATAGGCAGTAATAGAGGAAAGAAAAGTACTCTCTTGCCGGGGGAACAACACCCACTATTAAGTATAAAACGTCGCCGGCTGTCTTTGCCCTGCGATCGCCTCTGCCTGATTGACAGGCAGAGGTCGCTGGGTGGAGGGGGCGACCGGCGCCATTTGCCCGCCATTTAGGGGCGTGCCCGGACCGTTAGGGGGCGGGCCGCGGCAGCTGCATGGCCGCTGCTACCATGGCAACGACGAGTAGCTCAATGCCAGCGTGCAGGAGCTGCGCTGGCTGGGAGCTACTCCTGCAGTACAAAAGCATCGCCACTGTACGATGAATTTGTACTTGTACGACGGGGTATGGCCTGACATGCGGGGCAGACTAGCCCTGTGCTGGGCGTCCCCCTGCATGTCAGGGAAGCTGATCGTAGATGTGCTAAATTTAGAACATCTACGATCAGGTCTGAATCACCCCCACTGTCCAGTGTGCAGGCTGATTCAGTGACATCATTGGCCCTGTCCCCGTGTATATATATGAATCTATATAGTGTATTTCTGCACAAATCTGCAAGCTCCCACTCAAACTCTCACCAATTATATTTTTATTTTATTTTTCTATTTGGTAGCATATTAGGTGTGATTTTATGAATGTAACTTATCTTTTATTATTCGGAAAATAAAAAAAATCCCCAAATTTTCCCCACAATTAAGTATACACAAACCAACATTTCAGTTAGCTCTTCAACTACAGGAGCACTTGACAGTTGTAATTTTTCCCAAGTTCTAGGTAGAATTTGGGGTGGGATACATAGCAACATAAATTTTGTCGAGAGTCGTTAACGACCCACATCGCTCTGTGGCATACACACTGGGCAATATATAGTAAACTATATAGCTAAGTGTGTACCCACCATAACTTGCACTTGAAAACACTATGGAACATGGTTTACAAACACTGCTGTATCAACAGTCATAAAACTCAAATAGCTAGCAGTGAAGTAGAAACCAAACCTTTAGGTGCCGTCGTAGTACGGAGTAGATAGCATAAGTAAGGGAAGGAGAAGCACATGGGGGAAGAGGCCCTTCTGGTAAGAGACTGTAAAGGAGAGGGACGAACAGACAGGAGTGACACAGATGAAAAAGACCGTGAGCAAGGAGGGTCTGGGACTCCAGGTCGACAACAAAAAGGTCGACACACCTTAGGTCGACGCCAATTGGTCGACACATCTTAGGTCGACACACCTTATGTCAACATGGACAAAAGGTAGACATGGACAAAAGGTCGACATGAGTTTTTAATGTTTTTTTGGTGTAGTTTTCTTCGTAGACTGACCGGGAACCCCAATTAGTGCACCGCTTCGCTCGCCATGCTTCGAGCACGGTGCCTTCGCTCCGCTCCGCTTGGCACAGATTACCGTTCCAATCGCAGTCCACGTGGATCAAGTATGAAAAGGTTCCAAAAAAGAAAAAAAAGTGAATATCTCATGTCGACCTTGTTCCTGTCGACCTTTTGTCCATGTCGACCTAAGGTGTGTCGACCAATTGGCGTCGACCTAAGGTGTGTCGACCTTTTTGTTGTTGACCTGGAGTCCGGATACCAGCAAGGAGCAGTAGATCACCTTCTATTGGATATCTGAGAAGGGTTGTCAATGAATTTAGCATGGTATTTCTACACCCAAAGCTGTTACAGCCTTCTTATACAATCACCAGATCTCCCAGGATAACAAGGTCAGCAGCGGTCCAGGCTTACTATTATGCGAATCCCTCCTTTAACTGCTCCACAACTACAGAATTTGTATGTCCTCAATATAAATGTTCAGAGGATGGGCACGAAACAGTAGACAAAGTCTGTCCAGATTCCCAGGTGTGCAATTGACTTAACAGCATGTGATGCAACAGAAGCCAGGAGTTTATTACCTGGCTTGGTCGCATCACATGCAAGCTACTGCCACCCCCGTCGTGTGCAGCCATCACTGCAGCAATCGCGCCCCAGAACACCATGCGGCCGGCAATCTGGAGCGAATGCGCCAGCATGCACAACGCAGGGAGGAGTACTTAGTTTCTCTCCCAGCACATTTTGGCTGATCTCCGCATGTGCAGAGATCAACTGCAGCAGGGGATACTGATCATCCGTCCCCATGCATACACTCCGCTAAGCTATGCATGGGGAAGAGGAATATAACCAGTAGGAGAGGATACAATAAGCTTTGACTTACCGGTAAATCTATTTCTCGTAGTCTGTAGTGGATGCTGGGGACTCCGTAAGGACCATGGGGAATAGACGGGCTCCGCAAGAGACTGGGCACTCTAAAGAAAGATTTAGTACTATCTGGTGTGCACTGGCTCCTCCCTCTATGTCCCTCCTCCAGACCTCAGTTAGAGAAACTGTGCCCGGAAGAGCTGACAGTACAAGGAAAGGATTTTGGAAATCCAGGGCAAGACTCATACCAGCCACACCAATCACACCGTATAACTTGTGATAAACTTACCCAGTCAACAGTATGAACAACAGAGCATCAGTTCAACCCTGATGCAACAATAACATAGCCCTTATTACAGCAATAACTATATACAAGTATTGCAGAAGTCGTCCGCACTTGGGACGGGCGCCCAGCATCCACTACGGACTACGAGAAATAGATTTACCGGTAAGTAAAATCTTATTTTCTCTAACGTCCTAGTGGATGCTGGGGACTCCGTAAGGACCATGGGGATTATATCAAAGCTCCCAACCGGGCGGGAGAGTGCGGATGACTCTACAGCACCGATTGAGCAAACAATAGGTCCTCATCAGCCAGGGTATCAAACTTGTAGAACTTCGCAAAAGTGTTTGTACCTGACCAAGTAGCAACTCGGCATAGTTGTAATGCCGAGACCCCTCGGGCAGCCGCCCAAGAAGAGCCCACCTTCCTAGTGGAATGGGCTTTAACTGATTTAGGCAGCGGCAATCCAGCCGCAGAATAAGCCTGCTGAATCGTGTTACAGATCCAGCGAGCAATAGTTTGCTTTGAAGCAGGAGCACCCAGCTTGTTGGATGCATACAGGATAAACAGCGACTCCGTTTTCCTGACTCTAGCCGTTCTGGCTACATAAACCTTCAAAGCCCTGACCACATCCAGTAACTCGGAATCCTCCAAGTCACGAGTAGCCACATGCACCACAATAGGTTGGTTCATATGAAAAGATGACATCACTTTTGGCAGAAATTGTGGACTGGTCCGCAATTCTGCTCTATCTATATGGAAAACCAGATAGGGGGCTTTTATGTGACAAAGCCGCTAAATCTGAAACACGCCTAGCCGAAGCCAAGGCTAATAGCATGACCACCTTCCACGTGAGATATTAACTCCACCGTTTTAAGTGGTTCAAACCAGTGTGATTTCAGAAAACTTAACACCACGTTAAGATCCCAAGGTGCCACTGGAGGCACAAAAGGAGGCTGAATATGCAGCACTCCCTTTACGTCTGAACTTCTGGTAGAGAAGCCAACTCTTTATGAAAGAAAATGGATAGGGCCGAAATCTGGACCTTAATGGAGCCCAATTTTAGGCCCAATTTCATTCCTGACTGTAGGAAGTGAAGGAAACGGCCCAGCTGGAATTCCTCCGTAGAAGCATTCCTGGCCTCACACCAAGCAACATATTTTCGCCATATACGGTGATAATGTTTAGCTGTCACGTCCTTCCTAGCCTTTATCAGCGTAGGAATGACCTCGTCCGGAATGCCCTTTTCTGCTAGGATCCGGCGTTCAACCGCCATGCCATCAAACGCAGCCGCGGTAAGACTTGGAACAGACAGGGCCCCTGCTGCAACAAGTCCTGTCTTAGAGGAAGAGGCCACGGGTCCTCTGTGAGCATTTCTTGCAGATCTGGATACCAGGTCCTTCGTGGCCAATCTGAAACAATGAGGATTGTTCTCACTCCTCCTTTCCTTATTATCCTTAGCACCTTGGGAATGAGAGGAAGAGGAAAAAACACATAGACCGACTGGAACACCCACGGTGTCACCAGGGCGTCTACCGCTATTGCCTGAGGGTCTCTTGACCTGGCGCAATATGTAGTTTTTTGTTGAGGCGGGATGCCATCATGTCCACCTGTGGCAGTTCCCACCGATATGTGATCTGTGTGAAGACTTCCTGATGAAGTCCCCACTCTCCCGGGTGGAGGTCGTGTCTGCTGAGGAAGTCTGCTTCCCAGTTGTCCACTCCCAGGATGAACACTGCTGACAGAGCGCTTACGTGATTCTCCGCCCAGCGAAGAATTCTGGTGGCTTTCGCCATCGCCACTCTGCTCCTTGTGCCGCCTTGGCGGTTCACCTGAGCCACTGCGGTGATGTTGTCTGACTGAATCAGAACCAGTTAGTCGCGAAGCAAGTGCTCCGCTTGACGTAGAACGTTGTATACGGCCCTTAGTTCCAGGATGTTGATGTGAAGGCAAATCTCTTGACTTGACCACAGACCTTGGAAATATCTTCCCTGTGTGACTGCTCCCCAACCTCGGAGGCTAGCGTCCGTGGTCACCAGGACCCAGTCCTGAATTCCGAATCTGCGTCCCTCTAGAAGGTGAGAACCCTGCAGCCACCACAGGAGTGACACCCTGGCCCTGGGAGACAGGGTGATTAACCGATGCATCTGAAGATGTGATCCGGACCACTTGTCCAGTAATGCCCATTGGAAGGTCCTCGCATGGAACCTGCCGAAGGGAATGGCCTCGTATGATGCCACCATCCTTCCCAGGACTCGAGTGCAGTGATGCACTGACACCTGTATTGGTTTTAATAGATTCCTGACCAGTGTCATGAGCTCCTGAGCTCTCGCTATCGGGAGATAAACCCTTTTCTGGTCTGTGTCCAGATTCATGCCTAGGAAAGGCAGATGAGCCGTAGGAACCAACTGAGACTTTAGAATATATAGAATCCAGCTGTGTTGCCGTTACACTTCCAGAGAAAGTGATAAGCTGTTCAGCAACTGCTCTCTTGATCTCGCTTTTATGAGGAGATCGTCCAAGTATGGGATAATTGTGACTCCTTGCTTCCGCAGGAGCACCATCATTTCCGCCATTACCTTGGTAAATATTCTCGGTGCCGTGGAGAGACCAAACGGCAACGTCTGAAATTGGTAATGACAATCCTGTACCACAAATCTGAGGTATGCCTGATGAGGTGGATAAATGGGGACATGAAGGTATGCATCCTTTATGTCCAGAGACACCATAAAATCCCCCCCTTCCAGGCTTGCGATGACCGCTCTCAGCGATTCCATCTTGAACTTGAACCAGGTATATGTTCAGGGATTTTAAATTCAATATGGGTCTGACCGAACCGTCCGGTTTCGGGACAACAAACATGGTCGAATAATAACCCCTTCCTTGTTGAAGGAGGGGAACCTTGACCACCACCTGTTGAAGATACAATTTGTGAATTGCAGTTAACACTATTTCCCTCTCGTGGGGGGAAGCTGGCAGGGCCGATTTGAGGTATCGGTGAGGGGGCATCTCCTCGAATTCCAGCTTGTATCCCTGAGACACAATCTCTATTGCCCAGGGATCCAACTGGGAGTGAACCCACTTGTTGCTGAAATTTCGAAGACGTGCCCCCACCAGTCCTAGCTCCGCTAGCGGAGCCCCAGCGTTATGCGGTGGATTTTGTAGAGGCCGGGGAGGACTTCTGTTCCTGGGAACTAGCTGTGTTGTGCAGCTTCTTTCCTCTGCCCCTGCCAAGAAAGGACGCACCTCGGACTTTCTTGTTCTTCTGTGATCGAAAGGACTGCATTTGATAATTCGGTGCTCTCTTAGGCTGTGAGGAAACAAATGGCAAAAAATTTGACTTTCCAGCAGTAGCTGTGGAGACCAGGTCCGAGAGACCCTCCCCAATCAATTCCTCACCCTTGTAAGGTAAAACCTCCATATGCCTTTTTGAGTCGGCATCACCTGTCCATTGCCGAGTCCACAGGACCCTTCTGGCAGAAATTGACATAGCATTTATTCTAGAACCCAGTGGACTAATGTCTCTTTGAGCATCTCTCATATAAAGGACAGCGTCTTTAATATGCCCCAGGGTCAATAAAACAGTATGCCTATCTAAATGGACTTCAGGGTACCCTCCTGCTTGCGATCAGCAGCATCCTTGAGGGTAGCCGTATCCTGGGACGGCAAGGCTACCTTATTGGATAAGCGTATTAAAGCTTTGTCCACCCTAGGGGAGGATTCCCATCGTAACCTGTCCGTTGGCGGGAATGGATACGCCATAAGAATCCGTTTGGAAATCTGCATTTTTTTATCTGGAGATTCCCAAGCTTTTTCACATAACTCATTCAGTTCGTGTGAGGGGTTGCTTTCCCTTATACATATAAACCCTTGTGTCAGGGACATGGGTTTCCTCTGTGATGTGCAAAACATCCTTAATTGCCATAATCATATATCGGAGTGATTTAGCCAACTTTGGCTGTAACTTTGCATCATCTTCATCGACACTGGAGTCAGAATCCATGTCAGTATCCGTGTCAACAATTTGGGATAGTGGGTGCTTCTGAGACCCTGACGGCCTCTGCGACATAGGATCAGGCACAGGTTGG
Source organism: Pseudophryne corroboree (assembly GCF_028390025.1). Taxonomy (NCBI): domain Eukaryota; kingdom Metazoa; phylum Chordata; class Amphibia; order Anura; family Myobatrachidae; genus Pseudophryne; species Pseudophryne corroboree. Next base: position 694,822,620 of record NC_086444.1, on the reverse strand, counting down.
GACCCTGACTGTCCTGAGGCTTCAGCTTTATCTAACCTTTTATGCAAGGAATTAACATTATCATTTAAAACCTTCCACATATCCATCTAATCAGGTGTCGGCGCCGTCGGCGGAGACACCACATTAACTTGCTCCCGCTCTGCTTCCACATAGCCTTCCTCCTCAGACATGTCGACACAAGCGTACCGACACACCACACACACAGGGAATGCCCTTTTTGAAGACAGTTCCCCCACAAGGCCCTTTGGAGAGACAGAGAGAGAGTATGCCAGCACACTCCCCAGCGCTATAACCCAGGAATAACACAGTAACTTAATGTTAACCCAGTAGCTGCTGTTTATATTGTGTCTTTTTGCGCCTAATTTATGTGCCCCCCCTCTCTTTTTACCCTCTTCTACCGTGAATCTGCAGGGGAGAGCCTGGGGAGCTTCCTCTCAGCAGAGCTGTGGAGAAAAAATGGCGCTGGTGAGTGCTGAGGAAGAAGCCGCGCCCCCTCGATGGCGAGCTTCTGTCCCCCTTAAATATGCATTTTCTTGGCGGGGGCTCATACATATATACAGTGCCCAACTGTATACATGTTTACTTTTGCCAAAAAGAGGATCCAAATGCTGCCCAGGGCGCCCCCCCCCCTGCACCCTGCACCCTTACAGTGACCGGAGTATGTGAGGTGTGTGGGAGCAATGGCGCACAGCTGCAGTGCTGTGCGTTACCTCAGTGAAGAACGGAGTCTTCTGCCGCTGATTTGAAGTCTTCTTGCTTCTCATACTCACCCGGCTTCTGTCTTCCGGCTCTGCGAGGGGGACGGCGGCGCAGCTCTGGGATCGGACGGCGAGGAAGAGATCCTGCGTACGATCCCTCTGGAGCTAATGGTGTCCAGTAGCCTAAGAAGCAGGACCTAGCTTCAGAGAGTAGGGCTGCTTCTCTCCCCTCTGTCCCACGATGCAGGGAGTCTGTTGCCAGCAGAGCTCCCTGAAAATAAAAAACCTAACAAAATACTTTCTCTCAGTGAACTCAGGAGAGCTCACTGAAAAGCACCCAGCTCGTCTGGGCACAGTATCAAACTGAGGTCTGGAGGAGGGGCATAGAGGGAGGAGCCAGTGCACACCAGAACCTAAATTCTTTCTTAAAGTGCCCATGTCTCCTGCGGAGCCCGTCTATCCCCATGGTCCTTACGGCGTCCCCAGCATCCACTAGGACGTTAGAGAAAATGTCAGTTAAGTGGTTAATCAACAATGCTTGTTAACCACACCTGAAAACTAAGTCAGTTTTCCTCCTGAGCAGCATACTTTGCTCAGAGCAAACAAGTCCGCATTGCTGAAAAATTATGCAGACGTGGACTACAGGTAAAAACATAAAATACTTAACAATTCTACATAAAGTAAATCACATTGCAATGCAGAGCCAGGAGAATCACATCCAGCAATAAGCCATTACTGCACTTACCTGCAAGATACAGCAACGTAAGGGATTTCTCACAGACTAGGGAGGTCAATCCCAGGACATTTTTCCAATCCCAGGTATCGGGATTGAAAAATGGTCAAACCCGGGATTGGGGGGGGGGGGGGGGTGGGTGTGTGTGTGTGTGTGTGTGTGTGTGTGTGTGTGTGTGTGTGTGTGTGTGTGTGTGTGTGTGTGTGTGTGTGTGTGTGTGTGTGTGTGTGTGTTGATTATTGGATCAGAGTCCAGAATAATAATTTAGTCTAACAGCCTACCACCCCTGGAGACTGGCAATGGTCTCCTAAAAGGAGAACCATTGCCTCAATAGTTACTCAGATCAGGCTTGCCATCTGAGAGACTGTATTGCCTCTGAAAAAGGATGATCATTTTGAGCCGATCACCAGTGATTGACTACAACCAAACTAACTCTCTCTCTCTCTCTCTCTCAAATTACGATCCCATTTTTCAGCTCCCAAGCCCCTTCAAGTTACTTGAGAGACTCACCTACACTCGCCTCACACACATTCATACCTCACACAACTTATTGGACCCACTTCAGTCAGGTATTCGTTCCCAAAACACCACAAAGACAAAACTGACTAAAGCAGTATGGATGTGGATCATAGGGTCGAAAGTAACTAGGTCGACAATCATTATGTTGACCACTATTGGTCGACCGACTATGTCGACACGGTCATTAGGTCGACATGGAAAAGGTCAACATAAGGGTCTTTTTTTATTATATTATTTTGGTGTCATTAACTTCCTAAAAGTGACCGGGAACTCCAAATGGTGCCCTGTGCCCCCTAGCATGGCTCACTTAACTTGCCATGCTTTGGGCACGGTGCCTCGCTGCACTCGGCACAGGTTACTATTCCCAATCGTAGTCCACGTGGCTCGTAAAGTAGGAAAACATTTTTTGAAAAATTGAAAAACTCACGTCGACATGACAAGTGTCGACCTAAAGACCGGATACCAGCAGTATATGATGTGGTCACTGAAGTCTAAAGGCCACTACTCACCACTTATTCTTCTAAATCTCTCTGCTGCTTTTGACACAGTTGACCACTCTCTTATCACACAAACTCTACAGTGCCTAGGTCTTCAGGACACAGCCCTTTCTTGGTTCTCATCCTAATAGCTCTTTCACCGTTTGTTACTCTGAATCCACCTCCTCTTCGCTACCTCTATAAATTGGATAACAGCAAGGCTCCTTTGCATTTTGCAATCTATACCACATCTCTCTGCAAACTAATCAGCTCTTTTGGAATTCAGTATCATCTGCACATGGATGATACGGAAATCTACCCATCCTCCCCAGATTTGTCACCATCTGTATTGGTTCGTGTAAATGAATGCCTTTTTGCTCTTTCCTCTTGGATGTCATCTCGCAACCTCAATATTTCCAAAACAGAATTAATTATATTTCCACTGACCAATAACAGTTACCAACCTGATATCTTTATCACAGTTGATAACTCGACAATCAACCCTATCCCACAAGTTCGCTGCCTAGGTGTCAATGCCTAGGTGTCATCCTTGACTCTGTACAGTCCTTTGTGCCCACATTTAATCTGTCTCAAGATCATGTTACATATACCTACAACACATATCCAAAATATGACCATTACTTACACAGGACATAGCAAAAACTGTAATACATGCTCTCGTTTTCAACCACATTAATTATGGAAATAGTCAATTTACTGGTCTTCCCAAAAATAGACTCCCCATTAAGGCAGATTTTCCATGCCAACCGTTTATAGTCTGCTAATCTGCTCTGTCAGTCTCTCCTTTGGTTATCGGTATTGTACCGTATTTGATATAAAACACTTTTACTTACACATAAGCCTATTAACCAAACTGCACCAATATACAGCTCTTTGCTTATGTCAAAGTATCTCCCTACCCGACTTCTCTGCTCTGCACAAGATCCGCGTCTCTCATCCACACACATTACTCACTCCTACTTACAATTTATAGCACTTTTTTTTCGTCGGGCTGCACCAACTCAATGGAATGCCCTTCGACGAACAATAAGACTTTCCTCTAGTCACCAATTCTTCAACTGGTCCCTGAAAACTCACCTCTTCAGATAAGTTTATCAGATTCCAGAACTGCCCACATAATCTTCATAAACTATTCTATCCAATTACATCCCCTCTATACAGTCTACACATAACCACACATTTTGTCTTTATTCAGTTTCACATCCTTCTGACCCTAATCCAACATTGCTTTGTGACTATCATACAGCCCACTAAGAAACTTTGCAATAGGTAGCACCTATTCTTTGTATATCAATGCCTATTTCCCTATATATTGTAAACTTGCAAGCAGGGGCTTCCTGACTTATTGTCTGGCCTATCGAGTCTTCCCCTTTTTTAACCATATTGTTACCTCAACCCTATATGATTCTTATTTCTTTGTAAGGATATCGTTATGTCTATCCCATGCATGTAAATTGCTCTACTGTCTTTGCCTCTACCACCTCTGATGAAAGGCTATTCCACTACCCTTTCTATGAAGTATTTTTTCCTCAAATTTCCTATGAACCTACCTCCCCCAGTTTCAGTGCAAGTCCTTTTATTCTAATACATCTCTTCATTACCCAGTTTTTTTTCTATTACTGCTGTTCCAATTGTAAAGCACAATGGAATATGCTGCGCTATATAAGAATATAAGAAACTGTTAATAAGAATTTACTCACCGGTAAATCTATTTCTCGAAGTCCGTAGTGGATGCTGGGAACTCCGAAAGGACCATGGGGAATAGCGGCTCCGCAGGAGACTGGGCACAACTATAGAAAGCTTTTAGGTCACCTGGTGTGCACTGGCTCCTCCCACTATGACCCTCCTCCAAGCCTCAGTTAGGACACTGTGCCCGGACGAGCTGACATAATAAGGAAGGATTTTGAATCCCGGGTAAGACTCATACCAGCCACACCAATCACACCGTATAACTCGTGATACTATACCCAGTTTAACAGTATGAAAACAACTGAGCCTCTCAACAGATGGCTCAACAATAACCCTTTAGTTAACAATAACTATGTACAAGTATTGCAGACAATCCGCACTTGGGATGGGCGCCCAGCATCCACTACGGACTACGAGAAATAGATTTACCGGTGAGTAAAATCTTATTTTCTCTAACGTCCTAGTGGATGCTGGGAACTCCGAAAGGACCATGGGGATTATACCAAAGCACCCAAACGGGCGGGAGAGTGCGGATGACTCGGCAGCACCGAATGAGAGAACTCAAGGTCCTCCTCAGCCAGGGTATCAAATTTGTAGAATTTTGCAAACGTGTTTGCCCCTGACCAAGTAGCAGCTCGGCAAAGTTGTAAAGCCGAGACCCCTCGGGCAGCCGCCCAAGATGAGCCCACCTTCCTTGTGGAATGGGCTTTTACTGATTTAGGATGCGGCAGTCCAGCCGCAGAATGCGCCAGCTGAATTGTGCTACAAATCCAGCGAGCAATAGTCTGCTTAGAAGCAGGAGCACCCAGTTTGTTGGGTGCATACAGGATAAATAGCGAGTCAGTTTTCCTGACTCTAGCCGTCCTGGAAACATAAATTTTCAAGGCCCTGACTACGTCCAGTAACTTGGAATCCTCCAAGTCCCTAGTAGCCGCAGGCACCACAATAGGTTGGTTCAAGTGAAAAGCTGATACCACCTTAGGGAGAAACTGGGGACGAGTCCTCAATTCCGCCCTATCCATATGGAAAATCAGATAAGGGCTTTTACATAACAGCTGCCAATTCTGACACACGCCTGGCTGAAGCCAAGGCCAATAACATGACCACTTTCCACGTGAGATATTTTAGATCCACGGTTTTAAGTGGTTTAAACCAATGTGATTTTAAGAAACTCAACACCACGTTGAGATCCCAAGGTGCCACTGGAGGCACAAACGGGGGCTGAATATGCAGCACTCCTTTCACAAACGTCTGAACTTCAGGTAGTGAAGCTAGTTCTTTCTGGAAGAAAATCGACAGAGCCGAGATCTGTACCTCAATGGAGCCTAATTTCAGGCCCATAGTCACTCCTGCTTGTAGGAAATGCAGAAATCGACCTAGTTGAAATTCCTCTGTTGGGGCCTTTTTGGCCTCACACCAAGCAACATATTTCCGCCATATGCGGTGATAATGCTTTGCAGTTACATCTTTCCTGGCTTTAATCAGCGTAGGAATGACTTCCTCCGGAATGCCCTTTTCCTTCAGGATCCGGCGTTCAACCGCCATGCCGTCAAACGCAGCCGCGGTAAGTCTTGGAACAGACAGGGCCCCTGCTGCAGCAGGTCCTGTCTGAGCGGCAGAGGCCATGGGTCCTCTGAGATCATCTCTTGAAGTTCCGGGTACCACGCTCGTCTTGGCCAATCCAGAACCACGAGTATTGTTCTTACTCCTCGTTTTCTTATTATTCTCAGTACCCTTGGTATGAGAGGCAGAGGAGGGAACACAAACTGACTGGTACACCCACGGTGTCACTAGAGCGTCCACAGCTATCGCCTGAGGGTCCCTCGACCTGGCGCAATATCTCTCCAGTTTTTTGTTTAGGCGGGACGCCATCATGTCCACCTGTGGCCGTTCCCATCGATTTACAATCAGCGTGAAGACTTATGGATGAAGTCCCCACTCTACCGGGTGGAGGTCGTGCCTGCTGAGAAAGTCTGCTTCCCAGTTGTCCACTCCCGGAATGAACACTGCTGACAGTGCTAGTACGTGATTTTCCGCCCATCGGAGAATCCTTGTGGCTTCTGCCATCGCCATCCTGCTTCTTGTGCCGCCCTGTCGATTTACATGGGCGACTGCCGTGATGTTGTCTGACTGGATCAGTACCGGCTGGTGTAGAAGCAGGGATTTTGCCTGACTTAGGGCATTGTAAATGGCCCTTAGTTCCAAAATATTTATTAGGCGATGCATCTGAAGATGCGATCTGGACCATTGGTCCAACAGGTCCCACTGAAAGATTCTGGCATGGAACCTGCCGAAAGGAATTGCTTCGTAAGAAGCCACCATCTTTCCCAGGACCCGCGTGCAGTGATGCACCGATACCTGTTTTGGTTTCAGGAGGTCTCTGACTAGAGATGACAGCTCCTTGGCTTTCTCCTTCGGGAGAAACACTTTTTTCTGGACTGTATCCAGAATCATACCCAGGAACAGTAGACGTGTCGTCGGAACCAGCTGTGATTTTGGAATATTCAGAATCCAACCGTGCTGGTGTAGCACCTCCTAAGATAGTGCTACTCCCACCAACAACTGCTCCTTGGACCTCGCCTTTATTAGGAGATCGTCCAAGTACGGGATAATTAAAACTCCCTTTCTTCGAAGGAGTATCATCATTTCCGCCATTACCTTGGTAAACACCCTCGGTGCTGTGGAGAGTCCAAACGGCAGCGTCTGGAATTGGTAATGGCAATCCTGTACCACAAATCTGAGGTACTCCTGGTGAGGATAGTAAATGGGGACATGCAGGTAAGCATCCTTGATGTCCAGGGATACCATGTAATCCCCCTCGTCCAGGCTTGCAATAACCGCCCTGAGCGATTCCATCTTGAACTTGAATTTTTTTATGTATGTGTTCAAGGATTTCAAATTTCAAATGTGTCTCACCGAACCGTCCGGTTTCGGTACCACAAACAGTGTGGAATAGTAACCCCGTCCTTGTTGAAGTAGGGGCACCTTGATTATCACCTGCTGGGAATATAGCTTGTGAATTGCCGCTAGCACAGCCTCCCTGTCTGAAGGAGTAATCGGCAAGGCAGATTTTAGGAACCGGTGGGGTGGAGACGCCTCGAATTCCAGTTTGTACCCTTGAGATACTATTTGCAGGATCCAGGGATCCACATGTGAGCGAGCCCACTGATCGCTGAAATTTTTGAGGCGGCCCCCCACCGTACCTGGCTCCGCCTGTGGAGCCCCACCGTCATACGGCGGACTCGGAAGAAGCGGGGGAGGACTTTTGCTCCTGGGAACCTGCTGTTTGTTGCAGCCTTTTTCCCCTACCTCTGCCTCTGGACAGAAAGGACCCGCCTTTTCCACGCCTGTTTTTCTGAGTCCGAAAGGACTGTACCTGATAAAACGGCGCCTTTTTAGGCTGTGAGGGAACATGGGGTAAAAATGCTGACTTCCCTGCAGTTGCTGTGGAAACTAGGTCCGAGAGACCATCCCCAAATAACTCCTCACCCTTATAAGGCAAAACTTCCATGTGCCTTTTTGAATCTGCATCCCCTGTCCACTGGCGAGTCCATAAGCCTCTCCTAGCGGAAATGGACAATGCACTTATTTTAGATGCCAGCCGGCAGATCTCCCTCTGTGCATCTCTCATGTATAAGACTGAGTCCTTTATATGCTCTATGGTTAGCAGAATAGTGTCCCTGTCTAGGTTGTCAATATTTTCTGACAGGGAATCTGACCACGCAGCGGCAGCACTGCACATCCATGCTGACGCAATAGCTGGTCTAAGTATAATGCCTGAGTGTGTATATACAGACTTCAGGATCGCCTCCTGCTTTCTATCAGCAGGTTCCTTGAGGGCGGCCGTATCCGGAGACGGTAGTGCCACCTTTTTAGACAAACGTGTGAGCGCTTTATCCACCCTAGGGGGTGTCTCCCAACGTGACCTATCCTCTGGCGGGAAAGGGAACGCCATTAGTAACTTCTTAGAGATTACCAATCTTTTATCAGGGAAAGCCCACGCTTCTTCACACACTTCATTTAATTCTTCTGATGGGGGAAAAACTACGGGTAGTTTTTTCTCCCCAAACATAATACCCTTTTTAGTGGTACCTGGGTTTATATCAGAAATTTGTAACACCTCTTTCATTGCTTCAATCATGCAACGAATGGCCTTAGTGGACATTAGACTAGACTCATCGTCGTCGACACTGGTGTCAGTATCCGTGTCGACATCCGCGTCTGCCATCTGAGGTAGCGGGCGTTTTAGAGCCCCCGATGGCCTTTGAGACGCCTGGACAGGCACGAGCTGAGAAGCCGGCTGTCCCGCATATGGCATGTCGTCAAATTTTTTGTGTAAGGAGTCGACACGTGCACGCAATTCCTTCCATAAGTCTATCCACTCAGGTGTCTGCCCCGCAGGGGGTGACATCCCTTCTATAGGCATCTGCTCCGCCTCCACATCATTATCCTCATCAAACATGTCGACACAGCCGTACCGACACACCGCACACACACAGGGAATGCTCTAACAGGGGACAGGACCCACAAAAGCCCTTTGGGGAGACAGAGTGAGAGTATGCCAGCACACACCAGAGCGCTATATAATGCAGGGACTAACTGAGTTATGTCCCCTATAGCTGCTGTTATATATACTGCGCCTAAATTTAGTGCCCCCCCTCTCTTTTTTACCCTTTTCTGTAGTGTAGACTGCAGGGGAGAGCTAGGGAGCTTCCTTCCAGCGGATCTGTGAAGGAGAAATGGCGCCAGTGTGCTGAAGGAGATAGCTCCGCCCCTTTTTCGCTGACTTTTCTCCCGCTTTTTTATGGATTCTGGCAGGGGTAATTATCACATATATAGCCTCTGGGGCTATATATTGTAGTATTTTTGCCAGCCAAGGTGTTTTTATTGCTGCTCAGGGCGCCCCCCCCCCTAGCGCCCTGCACCCTCAGTGACCGGAGTGTGAAGTGTGTATGAGGAGCAATGGCGCACAGCTGAAGTGCTGTGCGCTACCTTGGTGAAGACTGATGTCTTCTGCCGCCGATTTTCCGTACCTCTTCTTGCTTCTGGCTCTGTAAGGGGGACGGCGGCGCGGCTCCGGGACCGAACACCAAGGCCAGTTCCATGCGGTTGATCCCTCTGGAGCTAATGGTGTCCAGTAGCCTAAGAAGCCCAAGCTAGCTGCAAGCAGGTAGGTTCGCTTCTTCTCCCCTTAGTCCCTCGCTGCAGTGAGCCTGTTGCCAGGTCTCACTGTAAAATAAAAAACCTAATTATATACTTTCTTTTTAGAAGCTCAGGAGAGCCCCTAGTGTGCATCCAACCTCGGCCGGGCACAAAATCTAACTGAGGCTTGGAGGAGGGTCATAGTGGGAGGAGCCAGTGCACACCAGGTGACCTAAAAGCTTTCTTTAGTTGTGCCCAGTCTCCTGCGGAGCCGCTATTCCCCATGGTCCTTTCGGAGTTCCCAGAATCCACTAGGACGTCAGAGAAAAATAATTACTGGACTACACAGCTTGGAATGATATTAGACTTTCTGGCCCTGTGACAACTGCCAAATTAGAAGAACCGTAACGGCTAAATCTATATCCACATTTCTGTCTAATGTATGGCAATTAGCTTCTGAATGACAGAATACAGACCCAACATGCCAAAAAATATATGAGAGATCTATCTACCAAAATGTCTTTGATATCCAAGCAATCTAAGCTACAGTACTGCACAAGCAGCTACAAATAGATTATAATAACACAATCATATTTATGGGTCTGGGCCCTCCTTACAGAGTTTCCATCTGTGATAAGTAAAGCATGGATCTAGACCACTGATACACAAACTTGGCCTTCAAGGACCCACAACAGTTCATGTTTCCAGGTCACCTAATAGGTGAACAGGTGTATTCATTACTCACGGACACAAAGATCCACAGGTGGAGCTAATTATTTCACTTGTTATTCTGTGAGTAGACCTGGAAAAAGTGAATGTTGAGGGTCCTTGGGGGGACAGTTTGGGAACCACTGTTCTAAGACCATTGTGAAGATTAAGGAAAAAATAAGATTTTACTTACCGGTAAATCTATTTCTCGTAGTCCGTAGTGGATGCTGGGGACTCCGTAAGGACCATGGGGAATAGACGGGCTCCGCAGGAGACATGGGCACTTTAAGAAAGAATTTCGATTCTGGTGTGCTCTGGCTCCTCCCTCTATGTCCCTCCTCCAGACCTCAGTTAGAGAAACAGTGCCCGGAAGAGCTGACAGTACAAGGAAAGGATTTTGGTAATCCAGGGCAAGATTCATACCAGCCACACAGTATAACCACATATAGTATAGCCACACAGTATAACCTGAGTTTATAACAACCAGTCAACAGTATGACAACAACAGAGCATCAGGTCCAACCCTGATGCAACCATAATATAACCCTTATTGAAGCAATAACTATATACAAGTATTGCAGAAGAAGTCCGCACTTGGGACGGGCGTCCAGCATCCACTACGGACTACGAGAAATAGATTTACCGGTAAGTAAAATCTTATTTTCTCTAACGTCCTAGTGGATGCTGGGGACTCCGTAAGGACCATGAGGATTATACCAAAGCTCCCAAACGGGCGGGAGAGTGCGGATGACTCTGCAGTACCGATTGAGCAAACACAAGGTCCTCCTCAGCCAAGGAATCAAACTTGTAGAACTTTGCAAAAGTGTTTGAACCTGACCAAGTAGCCGCTCGGCAAAGCTGTAATGCCGAGACCCCTCGGGCAGCCGCCCAAGAAGAGCCCACCTTCCTAGTGGAATGGGCCTTTACTGATTTTGGCAGCGGCAATCCAGCCGCAGAATGAGCCTGCTGAATAGTGTTACAGATCCAGCGAGCAATAGTTTGCTTTGAAGCAGGAGCACCAAGCTTGTTGGAAGCATACAGGAGAAACAAAAACTCTGTTTTCCTGACCCTAGCCGTTCTGGCTACTGTGACAAGAACACTGGGATAGTGCTTGAGGGCAGGTATATTTGTCCCAGGTTCTTGTCTTACATGTTTTAGAAAATGTTAACTTCTAGGAAAAATGCTTTTTGTTTTGTCTGAACCTTTTCAGTTTGCTGTAAAAGCTGGGTAAAGGCTCTGAGAGAGAGATAAGGCGAGTTCTAGACATTGGGCCCAGTTCGGGTCTTTGGCCTCACAGAGGGCTAATCAGGGTTTCAGCTGTGTAAGAGTGTTATAGTGCTTCTAACCTGATTAGTATGGGCAGACTGGCTGGGAAGGCTGCAGGATCTGTGTGTGAGAGACACGCTTTCTGATGCAAGTAAGCTATACAGTATGTACTGACGAACTCTGTGTTTTGTTTAGTGACAGTTAGGAATATCTTATGTTTAGTTAGTGCCGGACAGGCAAGGTATTTTTATTTTGGGGTTTGTTTTATTTTCTGTTTCAATAAAACTGGCCGGGGTCAGTTGTACCAGAAACTGGACTTGTGTTGTTCCTCAGCTGCTGCGTGCGGCCATATTCCCCAGGAAAAGGCGCCTTGCACCCCTACAGTGTTACAACTTGGTGGAGAATGCAAGCACACCGTTCTGCGCATAAGTGAAAGCAGCAGCTTTGTGAGGCCTGCAGAAAACGGTGGTTTATGCAGATACAGCCCAGTGTGAAGTTACTGAGACTCACCCCTGAGGGTTTGATATATGTCTTGGGTGAAAGCAGCTACAAAGCCGCCTGAAAAATCTGTCGACATGGAGGATCTGCTTAAAGCCTTGCTGCAAGCTACAGCGGCTCAGCAGGAGGCCAACCGACAGCAGCAGGTGGCAATGGAGGAAAATAGGAGACAACAGCAGGTGGCAATGGAGGAAAATAGGAGACAACAGCAGGTGGCAATGGAGGAAAATTGGAGACTACAGCAGGAGGCCAACAGACAGCAGCAGGTGGCAATGGAGGAAAATATAAGACAGCAGCAGGTGGCAATGGAGGAAAATAAGAGACAACAGCAGGCAGTTGTTGATGAACTTTACAGGCAACAGCGTCAGGATAGAGAGGCCTTAGCAGAAGTGGTGCAGAGACTTGCAGCTCGGGTTGGAGATGTGGCCGTCAGTGCTCCAACCAGCTCTAGTTCTATACGGGCCAGTCACTTCCTGCAGAAAATGACAGAGGCTGATGATGTGGAGGCCTATCTGACCACGTTTGAAAGGACTGCCGAGCGTGAGAACTGGCCGAAAGCACAGTGGGCCAGTCTGCTGGCACCTTTCCTGTCAGGTGAGCCCCAAAAAGCTTACTTTGATTTAAGCCCTGCTGAGGCTCGGGACTATGATAAACTAAAGACTGAGATCCTGACCCGCCTGGGAGTCACGCTGTCAGTACGAGCACAACGGGTGCACCGTTGGCTGTACGCCATGGAGAAGCCTCCGCGCTCCCAGATGCACGACCTTATTCAGCTAACAAAAAAATGGCTACAGCCAGAGACATTAACTGGTCCCCAGATGGTGGAAAGAGTCGTCATGGACCGCTACTTGAGATCTTTGCCCATGGTCCTGCGCAAGTGGGTGAGCCATGGAAACCCGGGTACTGCTGACCAATTAGTGGACATGGTAGAGAGGTATTTGGCAGCAGAGGAACTACTGATGACCACCCAGCAACCCATAGATCCTCGACAGCGCCCTTCAGTAAAGACTGGTAAGACTGTTCCGTGGGAAAACGTTGCTGGGCGGTTAAGAGAACGCAAGGCTGGAGAGACTGTAAACACTGGCCCTGGAGACAGGCCAATGGGGCTAGAACGGTCTATGCTGCCCAAACGGGTTGATAATCGTGTGGTTAAATGTTTTAGGTGTGGTATGCCAGGTCATGTTATTGCCAATTGCCCAGTCACGCAAGAACCCATGCAATGTGATGCTGCCTTTGAATGTCGCAGAATGTCTTTCTTTGCTAGGTTAGCCTGTACTGTGGTACCTTCACCTGAGCTGGAAAAACAAATGTGTGATGTGTTCTTAGAAGGTAACCGGGTAGAGGCCTTGCTAGATTCAGGAAGTTTAGTTACCCTCGTGAAAGCTGGGTTAGTGAACCCCTTAAAGGTCCAGCAAATACCTATTGGGGTAACTTGCATACATGGGGATACCCAACATTATGCCACTGCTGAGGTGAATATAGAAACTTGTTGTGGGTCAGCAATGGTTAAAGTGGGACTGGTCCCTACCTTGGTGCATGAGGCCATAATAGGGAGGGATTTTCCTCATTTTTGGAAACTGTGGGAATCACGGTTATCAACAGATGTGAGAAGTAAAAAGCCAGTTGATAATACCGGTGATTTTATGGATGTACGTGGGTCTTCGGAACTTTCTGGCCCTTTGCCTTTTGCTAGTTTGGCTGGGGAAGTGACAGATGGGGAGTCCAGTGAGGACCCTCTTGCCGGGAACAGAGACATAGTAGTTAGAACTGAAAGCGTGCCTGACCTGGAGGTAAAGGAGGATCTGTTTGCGTCTGAACAGTTAAAGAATCCTACCTTAATAAAGGCTAGAGAGAATGTTAAGATTGTTAATGGGGAACCTGTGGTACCAGGTGACAGGGTTACGTATCCCCACATGGCCATCTGTAATGAGCTCTTGTACCACATTGTCAAAAGGGGTGAGGATGTGGTGGAACAGCTGGTAGTTCCCCAGCCTTATCGGAGAACGGTACTAGATTTAGCTCATAGTCACGTTACCGCAGGACATTTAGGGGCAGAAAAAACCACTGAAAGAGTTTTACAAAGGTTCTTTTGGCCAGGGGTTTATAAAGAAGTGTCTGAATATTGTTCTTCCTGTCCTGAATGCCAGTATCATGCCCCTAGACCCCATTTCAGGAGCCCACTAGTTCCCATGCCTATTATAGAGGTCCCGTTTGACAGAATAGCCATGGATCTCGTGGGGCCCTTGTTAAAGTCTGCTCGGGGCCATCAGTATATCCTGGTAATTATGGACTATGCCACTCGATATCCTGAGGCTGTCCCTTTACGCACTATCACAACCAAGGCGATAGCTAGGGAGCTGGTGCAGGTATTTAGTAGAGTGGGAATACCAAAAGAAATTTTGACTGACCAAGGTACTCCATTTATGTCAAGGATCATGAAAGAGTTGTGCAAGTTATTTAAAGGTCACTCACCTCAGGACGTCCATCTACCATCCCCAAACTGACGGGTTGGTGGAAAGGTTTAATAAAACATTAAAAAGTATGTTAAAAAAGGTTGTTGAGAGAGATGGGAAAAACTGGGATTGTTTGTTGCCCTACTTGTTAATGGCCATCAGAGAAGTTCCTCAGTCCTCTACGGGGTTTTCTCCATTTGATTTGTTGTATGGTAGACACCCCAGAGGGCTGTTGGATATTGCCAAAGAGACGTGGGAAGGACAGCCCACTCCTTATAGAAGCGTTATTGAGCATGTAACACAAATGCAGGATAGGATTGCAGCCGTGGTACCCGTTGTCAGAGAGCACATGGAACAGGCCCAAAGTGCTCAACAGAGGGTCTATAACCGGAGTGCCAAGATACGGGAATTTGCTTCTGGCGATAGAGTTCTTGTTTTGGTACCCACTGTGGAAAGCAAATTCCTAGCTAAATGGCAGGGTCCATTTGAGATTAGGGAAAAAGTGAATGAGGTTAATTACAAAGTATACCAGCCGGGAAAGAGAAAACCCGAACAGATCTACCATGTTAACTTAATCAAACCCTGGAAAGATAGGTTGTCTCTGTCAGCGGAGCCTTGCCCTTCGGTGTCTTCACCCCGGTTGCTTCCCGCAGTGAAGGTGTCAGAGACATTATCAGCTGATCAGAACAATCAGGTTAAAGAATTTCTCATCCAAAATAGGGAGGTATTTTCAGAGCTGCCTGGCCGAACGACCATAATAAAACATGACATTGTCACAGAACCAGGGGTCAGGGTTCATTTAAAGCCATATAGGATTCCTGAAGCTCAGCGAGAAGCTATTTCTAAGGAAGTTAAAACCATGTTAGAACTGGGAGTCATAGAGGAGTCTAACAGTGAGTGGTCCAGTCCCATAGTGCTCATCCCGAAGCCCGACGGTAGCATACGCTTCTGTAATGACTTTCGTAAGTTAAATGAGGTGTCCAAGTTTGACGCATACCCCATGCCCCATGTGGATGAGCTTGTAGAAAGGCTGGGAACAGCCAGGTTTCTCACCACATTGGACCTGACCAAAGGTTACTGGCAAATACCTTTATCTGATAGCGCCAAAGAAAAAACAGCCTTTTCGGTTCCGGAGGGGCTGTACCAGTATAAGATGTTACCCTTCGGGTTGCATGGGGCTCCAGCAACCTTTCAACGGGCGATGGATAAAATTTTGAGGCCCCATAGAAAATATGCAGCTGCCTATTTGGATGATGTGGTAATTCACAGTACAGACTGGGGGTCCCATTTGGTTAAAGTACAAGCAGTACTGGACTCAATCAGAGAGGCAGGGTTAACTGCTAACCCAAATAAGTGCTGCCTCGCAATGGAGGAGGTCAAATACTTGGGCTTCACCATAGGCAGAGGTCTGATTAGGCCCCAATTGAATAAAGTTGATGCTATTCAAAACTGGCCTCGTCCAGTGAATAAAAAACAGGTAAGGGCTTTTTTGGGAATTACTGGGTACTATAGACGGTTTATTCCTAATTTTGCGACCACAGCGGTGCCGTTGTCAGACCTTACCAAAGGGAAGCAGTCAAATGTGGTGAAATGGAACCCTGATGCAGAAAAGGCGTTCCAAGCGTTAAAAGTGGCTTTGTGTTCACAACCGGTGTTGATAACACCAGATTTTTCAAAAGAATTTGTGGTACAGACAGATGCCTCAGAGGTAGGGATAGGTGCTGTGCTGTCCCAAACCAGAGATGGGGACGAACACCCTATCATTTATTTGAGTAGGAAACTCAATGAGCATGAAAAAAGGTATGCCATTGTGGAAAAGGAGGCTTTGGCCATTAAGTGGGCACTAGATACCTTGAGGTATTACCTCTTGGGTAGACAATTCAGACTAGTGACAGACCATGCCCCTTTAAAATGGATGTATGTAAATAGAGGCAAGAATGCTCGTGTAACTAGATGGTTTCTAGCGTTGCAGGACTTTAAGTTTACTGTCGAACATAGACCGGGAACACAATTGACCAACGCAGATGCATTGTCTCGCATCTTCTGTTTGGGGGCTACAAGTGTTCCGGCCCCTAGGTCGAAACAGGGGAGGGGGATATGTGACAAGAACACTGGGATAGTGTTTGAGGGCAGGTATATTTGTCCCAGGTTCTTGTCTTACATGTTTTAGAAAATGTTAACTTCTAGGAAAAATGCTTTTTGTTTTGTCTGAACCTTTTCAGTTTGCTGTAAAAGCTGGGTAAAGGCTCTGAGAGAGAGATAAGGCGAGTTCTAGACATTGGGCCCAGTTCGGGTCTTTGGCCTCACAGAGGGCTAATCAGGGTTTCAGCTGTGTAAGAGTGTTATAGTGCTTCTAACCTGATTAGTATGGGCAGACTGGCTGGGAAGGCTGCAGGATCTGTGTGTGAGAGACACGCTTTCTGATGCAAGTAAGCTATACAGTATGTACTGACGAACTCTGTGTTTTGTTTAGTGACAGTTAGGAATATCTTATGTTTAGTTAGTGCCGGACAGGCAAGGTATTTTTATTTTGGGGTTTGTTTTATTTTCTGTTTCAATAAAACTGGCCGGGGTCAGTTGTACCAGAAACTGGACTTGTGTTGTTCCTCAGCTGCTGCGTGCGGCCATATTCCCCAGGAAAAGGCGCCTTGCACCCCTACAGTGTTACACTACATAAACCTTCAAAGCCCTGACCACATCAAGCAACTCGGAAACCACCAAGTCAGTAGTAGCCACAAGCACCACAATAGGTTAATTTATATGAAAGGATGAAACCACTTTCGGCAGAAATTATAGACGGGTCCGTAATTCTGCTCTATCCGAATGGAAAACCAGATAGGGGCTTTTATGTGACAAAACCGCCAACTCTTACACACGCCTAGCCGAAGCCAAGGCTAATAGCATGACCACCTTCCACGTGAGATATTTCAACTCCACCGTTTTGAGTGGTCCAAACCAGTGGAATTTCAGGAAACTCAACACCACGTTAAGATCCCAAGGTGCCACTGGAGGCACAAAAGGGGGCTGAATATGCAACACTCCCTTTACAAACGTCTGAACTTCAGGTAGAGAAGTCAACTCCTTTTGAAAGAAAATGGATAGGGCCGAAATCTGGACCTTAATGGGACCCAATTTTAGGCCCAAATTCACTCCTGACTGTAGGAAGTGAAGCAACGGCCCAGCTGGAATTCCTCCGTAGGGGCATTCCTGGCCTCACACCAAGCAACATATTTTCGCCATATACAGTGATAATGTTGAGCTGTTACGTCCTTCCTAGCCTTTATCAGCGCAGGAATTACCTCATCCGGAATGCCTTTCTCCGCTAGGATCCGGCGTTCAACCGCCATGCCGTCAAACGCAGCCGCGATAAGTCTTGGAACAGACAGGGCCCCTGTTGCAACAAGTCCTGTCTAAGAGGAAGAGACCACAGGTCCTCTGTGAGCATTTCTTGCAGATCTGGATACCAAGTCCTTCGTGGCCAATCTGGAACAATGAGTATCGTTCTCACTCCTTTTTTTCTTATTATTCTCAGCACCTTTGGTATGAGAGGAAAAGGAGGAAATGCATAGACCGACTGGAACACCCACGGTGTCACCAGGGCGTCTACAGCTATCGCCTGAGGGTCTCTTGACCTGGCGCAATACCTCTGTAGTTTTTTGTTGAGGCGGGATGCCATCATGTCCACCTGTGGCAGTACCCACCGACCTGCAGTCTGTGCAAAGACTTCCTGATGAAGTCCCCACTATCCCGGGTGGAGGTCGTGTCTGCTGAGTTAGTCTGCTTCCCAGTTATCCACTCCCGGGATGAATACTGCTGACCGTGCGCTTACGTGACTTTCCGTCCAGCGAAGAATTCTGGTGGTTTTCGCCATCGCTACCCTACTCCTTGTGCCGCCTTGGCGGTTTACATGAGCCAATGCGGTGATGGTGTCTGACTGAATCAGAACCGGTTGGTCGCGAAGCAGGGTCTCCGCTTAACGTAGGGCGTTGTATACGGCCCTTAGTTCCAGGATGTTGATGTGAAGGCAAGTCTCCTGACTTGACCACAGACCTTGGAAATATCTTCCCTGTGTGACTGCTCCCCACCCTCGGAGGCTTGCATCCGTGGTCACCAGGACCCAGTCCTGAATGCCGAATCTGCGGCCCTCGAGAAGGTAAGCGCTCTGTAGCCACCACAGGAGAGACACCCTGGCCCTGGGGAATAGGGTGATTAACCGATGCATCTGAAGATGTGATCCGGTAAGTCCCATTGAAAGGTCCTCGCATGGAACCTGCCGAAGGGAATGGCCTCGTATGATGCCACCATCCTTCCCAGGACTCGAGTGCAGTGATGCACTGACACCTGTTTTGGTTTTAATATGTTCCTGACCAGTGTCATGAGCTCATGAGCTCTCTCTATCGGGAGATAAACCCTTTTCTGGTCTGTGTCTAGAATCATGCCTAGGAAACGCAGACGAGCCGTAGGAACCAACTGCGACTTTGGAATATTTAGAATCCAGCCGTGTTGCCGTTACACTTCCAGAGAAGTGCTACGCTGATCAGCAACTGCTGTCTTGATCCCACTTTTATGAGGAGATCGTCCAAGTATGGGATAATTGCGACACCTTGCTTCCGCAGGAGCACCATCATTTCCGCCATTACCTTGGTAAATATTCTCGGTGCCGTGGAGAGACCAAACGGCAATGCCTGAAATTGGTAATGACAATCCTGTACCACAAATCTGAGGTACGCCTGGTGAGGTGGATAAATGGGGACATGAAGGTATGCATCCTTCATGTCCAGAGACACCATAAAATCCCCCCCTTCCATGCTTGCGACGACCGCTCTTAGCGATTCCATCTTGAACTTGAACCTTTTCAGGTATATGTTCAGGGATTTTAAATTCAATATGGGTCTGACCGAACCGTCCGGTTTCGGGACTACAACATGGTCGAATAAGAACCCCCTCCTTGTTGAAGGAGGGGAACCTTGACCACCACCTGTTGAAGATACAATTTGTGAATTGCTGTTAACACTATTTCCCTCTCGTGCGGGGAAGCCGGCAGGGCCGTCGGTGAGGGGGCATCTCCTCGAAGTCCAGCTTGTATCCCTGAGACACAATATCTATTGCCCAGGGATCCAACTGGGAGTGAACCCACTTGTGGCTGAAATTTCGAAGATGTGCCCCCACCGGGCCTAGCTCCGCCTGTGGAGCCCCAGCGACATGCAGTGGATTTTGTAGAGGCCGGGGAGGACTTCTGTTCCTGGGAACTAGCTGTGTTGTGCAGCTTCTTTCCTCTGGCAAGAAAGGACGCAACTCGGACTTTCTTGTTTCTTTGTGATCGAAAGGACTGAATTTGAGAATGTCGTGCTTTCCTAGGCTGTGCTGGAATATAAGGCAAAAGATCAGAATTACCAGCTATAGCTGTGGAGACCAGGTTCGAGATCCCTTCTCCAAACAATCCTCAGCCTTGAAAGGTAAACCTTCCATATGCCTCTTAAGTCGGCATCACCTGTCCATTGCGTGTTCCACAGGACACGTCAAGCAGAAATCGACATAGCGTTGACTCTAGAACCCAGTAGACTAATGTCTCTTTGGGCATGTTTTATATATATATATATATCTCTATCTATCTAAGACAGCATTATATATATATATATATATATATATATATATATATATATATATATATATATATATATATATATATATATACACATACACACACACACACAGGTTGAGTATCCCATATCCAAATTTTACGGAATATTCCGAAATACGGACTTTTTTGAGTGAGACTGAGATAGTGAAATCTTTGTTTTTTGATGGCTCAATGTACACAAACTTTGTTTAATACACAAAGTTATTAAAAATATTGTATTAAATGACCTTTAGGCTGTGTGTATAAGGTGTATATGAAAAATAAATGAATTGTGTGAATGTACACACACTTTGTTTAATGCACAAAGTTATAAAAAATATTGTCTAAAATTACTTTCAGGCTGTGTGTATACGGTGTATATGTAACAAATGCATTCTGTGCTTATATTTACGTCCGATTACCATGATATCTCATTATGGTATGCAATTATTCCAAAATACGGAAAAATCCGATATCCAAAATACCTCTGGTCCCAAGCATTTTGGATAAGGGAATATATATATATATATATATATATATATATATATATATATATATATATACACATATATATATATACACATATATACTCTTATGCCCTTTAGATAAAAGTAATTTGCTCACGGTGCCTTCCCTCCAGGTAGCAGCCCAGGGATATATGGAAACAGAATGGGCGGCACTCCAAGTCTTGATTCAAGTAAGGTAAAGTGCAGAGACTTTTATTAGTCAACCACACATGATCTACGCTGCGACCCCAAAACGTAGATCATGTGTGGTTGACTAATAAAAGTCTTTGCACTTTACCTTACTTGAATCAAGACTTGGAGTGCCGCCCATTCATTCTATCTATCTATCTACATACACACATATATATATATGTGTGTGTGTGTGTGTGTGTGTGTGTGTGTGTGTGTGTGTGTGTGTGTGTGTGTGTGGGCGTTGTCGACGGAGACACCACTCACACACACATTTGCTCCATCTCCTCCTAGGGGAGCCTTTTATCAGACATGTCGACACACACTTACCGACACACCACACACTCAGGGAATGCTCATCTGAAGACAATTCCCCCACAAGGCCCTATGGAGAGAGAGAGAGAGAGAGAGAGAGAGAGAGAGAAAGAGAGAGAGAGAGAGAGAGAGAGAGAGAATGCCAGCACACACCCCAGCGCTATAAAACCCAGGAATAACACAGTAACTTAATGTTACCCCAGTAGCTGCTGTTTATATAGATTTTTGCGCCTAATTATGTGCCGCCCCTCTCTTTTTACCCTCTTCTACCGTGTATCTGCAGGGGAGAGCCTGGGGAGCTTCCTCTCAGCGGAGCTGTGGAGAAAAAATGGCGCAGGTGAGTGCTGAGGAAGAAGCCCCGCCCCCTCGACGGCGGGCTTCTGTCCCGCTTAAATATACATTTTCTTGGCAGGGGCTCATACATATATACAGTGCCCAACTGTATATATGTGTACTTTTGCCAAAAGAGGTCTATATGCTGCCCAGGGCGCCCCCCCCTGCGCCCTGCACCCTTACAGTGACCGGAGTATGTGAGGTGTGTGGGAGCAATGGCGCACAGCTGCAGTGCTGTGCGTTACCTCAGTGAAGAACGGAGTCTTCTGCCGCCGATTTCGAAGTCTTCTTGCTTCTCATACTCACCCGGCTTCCGGCTCTGCGAGGGGGATGGCAGCGCGGCTCTGGGATCGGACGACGAGGGTGAGATCCTGTGTACGATCCCTCTGGAGCTAATGGTGTCCAGTAGCCTAAGAAGCAGTACCTAGTTTCAGAGAGTAGGGCTGCTTCTCTCCCCTCTGCCCCACGATGCAGGGAGTCTGTTGCCAGCAGAGCTCCCTGAAAATAAAAAACCTAACAAAATACTTTCTCACAGCAAGCTCAGGAGAGCTCACTGAACAGCACCCAGCTCGTCCGGGCACAGTCTCAAACTGGGGTCTGGAGGAGAGACATAGAGGGAGGAGCCAGAGCACACCAGAATCTAAATTCTTTCTTAAAGTGCCCATGTCTCCTGCGGAGCCCGTCTATTCCCCATGGTCCTTGCGGAGTACCCAGCATCCACTAGGACGTTAGAGAAACGAGATTCATGGTAAGAACTTACCGTTGTTAAATCTCTTTCTGCGAGGTACACTGGGTTCCACAGGGGATAACATCGGGGTGTAGATTAGGATCTTGACCTGAGGCACCAACAGGCTAAAAGTTTTGACTGTTCCCAGAATGCATAGCGCCACCTCCTCTATAACCATGCCTCCGTGCAGAGGAGCTCAGTTTTGTTAACTACATACCACAGGAGTTTATGGTTTTTAAAAGATACATTACTATGCAATCACTGGGCCCAAACATTATGTTAATTAATATTCATATCTGAGCAATAGAACTACTCTAACTGGGATATTCAATTACCCCAACAGCAAGTCAAGTGTGATGTATCGCCACAGGGGGCTATTTGATTAGCCCGATAAGCCATGGCACGCGCTGGGTTATCGGGAATTTTGTTTCACCTGCCTCCGGCAGGCGAAGCAAAATCCCTGATAGCAGCCCCATTTTCGCCAGTTCATCCGAAAACACACAGGTTTCACTGAACCTGTGTGTTTACGGGTGTAAATGTACTTGTTACAGGCCGAGCTAATCAAACAGCCAGATAGCAGCACCCAAACAAACATCAGGGGTTTTTACTCCCGATGTCTGTTCAGGGCAAATTGAATATCCCCCTAAAATGTAAACATACATGAATGGGGTAATGTTTTCTACTACTTTGATGAAATTCACTTAACTACAAAGTTTAGATCAGAGGATTTGTGTTTTTGTTTTTTTAATTTGACAAGACCAGCACTCTAGACAGAATATATTCTATAATTGTATGCTTTCTACCTACGCAGTTAGAGATGTCAGAGGATAAGGGGTTTGTTCTTACAGCTATGAAGTTCTGAGTCATCCAACACACACCTTTATTTATTTTGCCACACTTCCATTTTACAGAACTTGACAAATGATATTACATATAAAAGTACACGTGGGAACAAAAACAAAAGGTAAATTCTCTTTTATACTTGTAGCCTTCATGCACTAAATGTAGCATTACAAACCAAGGAAAAACACACAACCAAGTAAATTGATTTTATTCAGTTTATTATTAATCTGTATTGACGTAAACACTAGTACGTTCAACAACCGGGCATGTTATAGCAGCCCCCCCCATCTGAATTGCACAGTACAAATGCGAGGTGCCTTTGCTGATCCCACTACTTTTTTTCCGAAAACATTGACGGAGACAACTCCACAAGAAGGGCAGTCGCTAACATTTTTCTCCACATTATATTATCTGGTACTAGAACTCTAGAACTAGAAAATAACACACAAATGATTGGTCTTTTTCCAAACAGTTACATAAAAGAAAGTTTTTATATTAAGACAATTTAAATTTGATGAAAATTCAGAAATAAAGTGAGGACTACGCGTAGCATCTGGTGGTAGGCTCTTACACGGAGATACCAGCAAAAAGAATGCCAAACACACTCAGAAGCCACTTTATTAGGTGCACCTTTTTAGTACTAGTTAAGATTCCTCTTCGCCCCAAAACATCCTGAGTATTTGTGGCATTAAAACATGATGGTGGAAAATTCCTAAAAGATTCTAGTCCATGTTAGCATTACAGCATCAAGCAGTTTGCCAGCTGCTCAGTCCCATATGTGCACATGTGGAGGCCACACACGTAGATTTAGTGTTTACACTAAGCTTTTAGAAGTGCGCCCGCCACCCCCTGCCCAGTTTTAGAGTGGCAAAATGTGCCCTGACCTAATCACGGCACCCTGCTAAAACAGCCTGCCCGGTGTCATCCCCACCTACTGGCCGCAGTGTCCGGTGGGTGAGAAACGTTGCAGAGTCTGCTCACTGCCGTTGAATAGATGCCGTGCGTATGGCATTGTCAAAGTCAAAAAATATTGTAATGCATACACCATGTACTAACCCCATGCACATGCCCGCTGCGCGTGCACTTACTTCGCCGTGCGTGCACATATCCGCAATTTGCGTATGATCGCTCCCGCGTTCCTGCGCGTGGTATGGGTATTTACGGCGGAGTTTGTGAGCGCATAGAGGGTTATTAGAACATTACATATTTAATCTAAATAGTGTACATTTTAGATATAGCTCCCTTGCACCACATCAGCGAGTATCAACAGTTTAAACAGTTCCAGGACTAAGGGATTCGCCTTTGCATGATAGGAAGGGTCAGATAAAGGTTAGAAGGTGATGTCTAGTATCCAGCTGTAGAGTATTTTAAGGGTAACATTCCGGTATTGGTTAGAGAAAGATCGCATGTTCCAGCGTATAGTTATGTGCAGAAGTAGAATATGGATATGAACTGTATTTACTGTATATTATGTATGCGGCGGGAATCCAGAGGATACCACCCACAAGAGCAGGTGAGAAAGACATCGCCCACCTTTTCAAATCAATTTATGACCTCTCCTGTAATGTAAAGATACATCTCTGTGTCCAATGGACAATGAGATCACAGTGACCATTGTATTGTGTATGTAAGTTGTGTATAAAAAGCCCGTTGCTGCCTGGCCGGTCAGAAGACTCTGAACGCTTTCTACCTGATAAGCGGAGGACTGGTCCAGGTTGCGCTTGCGAACACTCTCACGTATGTACATTTTCTGTAGCCATTATTCGGTTTTAGATTTATCTTGTTAGCCTGTAGTGTATGATTTGTACTGTTTTACCTTTTGAAATAATCCACTGTGGCCTTAGAACCCTGTGGTTCAACTACAAATCGGTGTTGTGTCCTCACTTTCCTGCAAGGGTTTAAAGCGTATTTAACTGTATAAGGTTTATAAGTATTGATAAGGTGTACGCACTGCGGGTACTTTATACCGTCAGCGCTACTTAAGGTTTAAGGTAAAAATAAGATTTTACTCACCGGTAAATCTATTTCTCGTAGTCCGTAGTGGATGCTGGGGACTCCGTAAGGACCATGGGGATTAGCGGCTCCGCAGGAGACTGGGCACAACTAAAGAAAGCTTTAGGACTACCTGGTGTGCACTGGCTCCTCCCACTAAGACCCTCCTCCAGACCTCAGTTAGGATACTGTGCCCGGAAGAGCTGACACAATAAGGAAGGATTTTGAATCCCGGGTAAGACTCTTACCAGCCACACCAATCACACCGTATAACTCGTGATACTATACCCAGTTAACAGTATGATAACAACTGAGCCTCTCAACAGATGGCTCAACAATAACCCTTTAGTTAGGCAATAACTATATACAAGTATTGCAGACAATCCGCACTTGGGATGGGCGCCCAGCATCCACTACGGACTACGAGAAATAGATTTACCGGTGAGTAAAATCTTATTTTCTCTAACGTCCTAAGTGGATGCTGGGGACTCCGTAAGGACCATGGGGATTATACCAAAGCTCCCAAACGGGCGGGAGAGTGCGGATGACTCTGCAGCACCGAATGAGCAAACTCTAGATCCTCCTCAGCCAGGGTATCACACTTGTAGACTCTTGCAAGAGTGTTTTAACCCGACCAAGTAACAGCTCGGCAAATTTGTAAAGCCGAGACCCCTCGGGCAGCCGCCCAAGAAGAGCCCACTTTCCTCGTGGAATGGGCTTCCACAGATTTAGGGTGCGGCATTCCAGCCGCAGAATGTGCAAATTGAATCGTGCTACAGATCCAGCGAGCAATAGTCTGCTTAGAAGCAGGAGCACCCAGCTTGTTGGGTGCATACAGGATAAATAGCGAGTCAGTTTTCCTGACTCCAGCCGTCCTGGAAACATACTTTTCAGGGCCCTGACTACGTCCAGAAACTTGGAATCCTCCAAGTCCCAAGTAGCCGCAGGCACCACAATAGGTTGGTTCACATGAAAACTGATACCACCTTAGGAAGGAAATGGGAACGAGTCCTCAATTCCGCCTTATCCATATAAAATACAGATAAGGGCATTTGTATGACAAAGCCGCCAATTCTGATACACGCCTGGCCGACGCCACGGCCCACAGCACGACCACTTTCCACGTGAGGTATTGTAGCTCCACGGATTTAAGTGGCTCAACCCAATGCGACTTCAGGAAATCCAACACCACGTTGAGATCCCACGGTGCCACTTGAGGCACAAACGGGGGCTGACTATGCAGCACTCCCTTAACAAAGTCCGAACTTCAGGCAGTGAAGCCAGTTCTATTTTGGAAGAAAATCGATAGAGCCGAAATCTGGACCTTCATGGAACCCAATTTTAGGCCCATAGTCACCTCTGACTGTAGGAAGTGCAGAAATCGACCTAGCTGAAATTTCTTCTTTGGGGCCATCCTGGCCTCACAGCACGCAACATATTTCCACCATATGCGGTGATAATGGTTTGCGTTCACTTCTTTCCTAGCTTTAAATAGCGTAGGGATAACTTCCTCCGGAATGCCCCTTTCCTTCAGGATCCGGCGTTCAACCACCATGCCGTCAAACGCAGCCGCGGTACGTCTTGGAACAGACAGGCCCCCTGCTGCAGCAGGTCCTGTCTGAGCGGCAGAGGCCATGGGTCCTCAGATCATTTCTTGGAGTTCTGGGTACCAAGCTCTTCTTGGCCACCCGGAACAATGAGTATAGTTCTTACTCCTCTCCTTCTTATTATTCTCATTACCCTGGGTATGAGAGGCAGAGAAGGGAACACATACAGCGACTGGTACACCCACGGTGTTACCAGAGCATCCACAGCTATCACCTGAGGGTCCCTTGACCTGGCGCAATATCTTTGTAGCTTTTTGTTGAGGCGGGACGCCATCCTGTCCACCTGTGGCCTTTCCCCACGGTGTACAATCATTTGGAAGACTTCTGGATGAAGTCCCCACTCTCTCGGGTGGAGGTCGTGTCTGCTGAGAAAGTCTGCTTCTCAGTTGTCCACTCCGGGAATGAACACTGCTGACAGTGCTAACACGATTTTCGGCCCATCGGAGAATCCTTGTGGCTTCTGCCATCGCCATCCTGCTTCTTGTGCCGCCCTGTCGGTTTACATTAGCGACCGCCGTGATGTTGTCTGACTGGATCAGCACCGGCCGGTGTTGAAGCAGGGGTCTAGCCTGACTTAGGGCATTGTAAATGGCCCATAGTTCCAGAACATTTATGTGTAGGGAAGTCTCCTGACATTTCCATAGGCCTTGGAAGTTTCTTCCCTGTGTGACTGCCCCCCAGCCTGGAAGGCTGGCATCCGTGGTCACCAGGACCCAGTCCTGTATGCCGAATCTGCGGCCCCCTAGAAGATGAGCACTCTGCAGTCACCACCACAGCGACACCCTGGCCCTTGGAGACAGGGTTATCCGCCGATGCATCTGAGGATGCGACCCGGACCACTTGTCCAACAGATCCCACTGGAAGATCCTTGCATGGGACTTGGCGAATGGAAATTCTTCGTAAGAAGTTACCATCTTTCCCAGGGCTCGCGTGCATAGATGCACAGATACCTGTATTTGTATTAGGAGGTCTCCGTCTAGAGACGCCAACTCCTTGGACTTCTCCTCCGGGAGAAACCCTTTTTATCCTGTTCTGTGTCAAGAACCATACCCAGGAACAGTAGACGCGTCGTAGGAACCAGCTGCGACTTTGGAATATTCAGAATCCAGCCGTGCTGTTGTAGCACTTCCCGAGATAGTGCTACTCCGACGAACAACTGCTCCCTGGACCTCACCTTTATAAGGAGATCGTTCAAGTACGGGATAAGTACTTCGGCCATTACCTTGGTAAATACCCTCGGTGCCGGGGACAGACCAACGGCAACGTCTGGAATTGGTAATGACAATCCTGTACCACAATTTTGAGGTACACCTGGTGACGAGGGTAAATAGGGACATGCAGGTAAGTATCCTTGATGTCCAGTGATACCCTGAAATTTTCCAGGCTTGCAATAATCGCCCTGAGCGATTCCATTTTGAACTTGAACCTTCGTATATAAGTGTTCAAGGATTTCAATTTTAGAATGGGTCTCACCGAACCGTCTGGTTTCGGTACCACAACATTTTGGAATAGTAACCCCGGCCTTGTTGAAGGAGGGGTACCTTGATTTCACCTGCTGGAAGTACAGCTTGTGAATTGCCGCCAGTACTACCTTTCTCCGAGGGCAGCAGGCAAGGCTGATGTGAGGCAACGGCGAGGGGGAGTCGTCTCGAACTCCAGCCTGTATCCCTGTGATACTACTTGCAGAACCTAGGGATCCACCTGTGGGCAAGTCCACTGATCCCTGCAGTTCCCGAGACGCTCCCCCACCGCACCTGTCTCCACCTGTGGAGCCCCAGCGTCATGCGGTGGACTCAGAGGAAGCGAGGGAAGATGATTTGATCCTGGAACTGGCTGACTGGTGCAGCTTTTTCCTTCTTCCCTTGTCTCTGTGCAGAAAGGAAGCGCCTTTGACCCGCTTGCTTTTCTGAAGCCGAAAGGACTGTACCTGAAAATACAGTGCTTTCTTAGGCTTTTGTGAGGAAACCTGAGGTAAAAAATTTTCTTCCCAGCTGTTGCTGTGGATACGAGGTCCCAGAGACCATCCCCAAACAATTCCTCACCCTTATAAGGCAGAATCTCCATGTGCCTTTTAAATGCAGCATCACCTGTCCACTGCCGGGTTTCTACTACCCTCCTGGCAGAATGGACATTGCATTAATTCTGGATGCCAGCCGGCAAATATCCCTCTGTGCATCCTTTATATATAAGACAACGTCTTAAATATGCTCAATGTTAGCAAAATATTATCCCTGTCTTAGCGTATTAATATTATCTGACAGGGTGTCAGACCACGCTGCAGCAGCACTATTTATGCTGATGCAATTGCAGGTTTCAGTATATAACCTGAGTGTGTAAATACAGACTTCAGGATCGCCTCCTGCTTTTTATCAGCAGGTTCCTTCAAGGTGGCCGTATCCTAAGACGGCAGTGCCACCTTTTGACAAACGTGTAAGCGCCTTATCCACCCTAAGGGATATCTCCCAACGTGACCTATCCTCTGGCGGGAAAGGGTACGCCATCAGTAACTTTTTAGAAATTACCAGTTTCTTATCGGGGGAAACCACGCTTCTTTATACACTTCATTCATTCATCTGATGGGGGAACAAAACACTGGCTGTTTTTTCTCCCCAAAAATAAAACCCCTTTTATGTGGTACTTGGGTTCATGTCAGAAAATGCGTAACACATTTTTCCATTGCCGAGATCATGTAACGGATGTTCCTAGTGGATTGTGTATATGTCTCAACCTCGTCGACACTGGAGTCAGACTCCGTGTCGACATCTGTGTCTGCCATCTGAGGTAACGGGCGTTGTTTGAGCCCCTGATGGCCTTTGAGACGCCTGGGCAGACGCGGGCTGAGAAGCCGGCTGTCCCACAGCTGTTACGTCATCCAGCCTTTTATGTAAGGAGTTGACACTGTCGGTTAATACCTTCCACCTATCCATCCACTCTGGTGTCGGCCCCACAGGGGGCGACATCCCATTTATCGGCCTCTGCTCCGCCTCCACGTAACCTTCCTCATCCAACATGTCGACACAGCCGTACCGACACACCGCACACACACAGGGAATGCTCTGACTGAGGACAGGACCCCACAAAGTCCTTTGGGGAGACCGAGAGAGAGTATGCCAGCACACACCAGAGCGCTATATAATGCAGGGATTAACACTATAACTGAATGATTTTTCCCCAAATAGCTGCTTGTATACATATATTTCGCCTAAATTTAGTGCCCCCCTCTCTCTTTTTAACCCTTTGAGCCTGAAAACTACAGGGGAGAGCCTGGGGAGCTGTCTTCCAGCTGCACGGTGAAGAGAAAATGGCGCCAGTGTGCTGAGGGAGAAGCCCCGCCCCCTTTTCGGCTGACTTTCTCCCGCTTTTTCTGTGATACTGGCAGGGGTAATTTTACATCTATATAGCCTCTGGGACTATATATGATGTATATTTTGCCAGCCAAGGTGTTATTTATTGCCCTCAGGGCGCCCCCCCCCCCCAGCGCCCTGCACCCATCAGTGACCGAAGTATGAGGTGTACATGAGGAGCAATGGCGCATAGCTGCAGTGCTGTGCGCTACCTTGGTGAAGACCGAAGTCTTCTGCCGCCGATTTTCCGGACCTTCTTCGTGCTTCTGGCTCTGTAAGGGGGACGGCGGCGCGGCTCCGGGAACGAACACCAAGGTCGGGTCCTGCGGTCGATCCATCTGGAGCTAATGGTGTCCAGTAGCCTAAGAAGCCCAAACTACCACCTGTTAGGTAGGTTTGCTTCTTCTCCCCTTAGTCCCTCGCTGCAGTGAGTCTGTTGCCAGCAGATCTCACTGAAAATAAAAAACCTAAATATACTTTCTTTCTAGGTGCTCAGGAGAGCCCCTAGTGTGCATCCAGCTCGGCCGGGCACAAGAATCTAACTGAGGTCTGGAGGAGGGTCTTAGTGGGAGGAGCCAGTGCACACCAGGTAGTCCTAAAGCTTTCTTTAGTTGTGCCCAGTCTCCTGCGGAGCCGCTAATCCCCATGGTCCTTACAGAGTCCCCAGCATCCACTTAGGACGTTAGAGAAACATAATTACAGTGCTTTACGGCACATGGTTTAGAGCAGAGGTTCTCAAACTCGGTCCTCTGGGGCCCAGTGATCGCGCTGAGGCCCCCAAAAAGTGGGTCCCAGGGACCCCTCACTTTTAAAAATTGGGGTCCAACCGGTCCTTTTCTGGGTCCCATTGGGTTAAAGGCTCTTATTGATCTTAATCTTATTTGGACACCACAAAAAAAGAGTTGCAAAGGGGGGGGGGGGGGGGTTGGGCTGACAATGCTGCTGGGTTGTGTAGCATGCAGGTCACCCTGCACCAGAGCTGTAACTAGACATTTTGGTGCCCTTTGGCAGAAAGTGAATTGATGCCCCACCTCCAAGATCCCAGAATGCAGGCAGTGCGCGCCGCAAAAATTTAGTGGCGTGGCTTCATGGGGAGGGGGCGTGGCCACATAATAGTGCCAATTCACATTACGCCACACAGTAGTGCCGCTTATACACATTGCACCAAGTAGAATCTCCTATACACACTGCGCCAGTTAGTGCACGTTATACATATTGCTCCAGATAGAACACATCATACACAATGCGACAGGTAGAGCATGTTACACACACTGCGCCAGATAGAGCACATTACACACAATGCGCCAGGTACAGCACGTTACACACATTGCGCCAGGTACAGCACGTTACATACATTGCGCCAGGTACATCACGTTACACACATTGCGCCAGGTAGAGCACGTTACACACAGTGCGCCAGGTAGAGCACGTTACACACAGTGCGCCAGGTAGAGCACGTTACACACAGTGCGCCAGGTAGAGCACGTTACACACAGTGCGCCAGGTAGAGCACGTTACACACAGTGCGCCAGGTAGAGGATCACTTACACATTGCAGCCACCACCTCAGACCCCCACTACTGGATGTGCAGGCTAGAGATGGTGTAATATGGCCAGGGAGAGAGAGAGAGAGGAGACAGGATACAACTTGCTGTTGCTAGTGGCTGCTATTACATGTCTCCCTGCAGCTCAGCCTCTTGGGCTCCATGAGCTGAATGTTCAGAGCAGCCCTCACCCCTGGCTTGTGCCTAGCCCTGTCCCATGCTGGGAGCTGGCTGCACACAGTAATAACTGTATGGACACTGCAGCCCTCCCCCCAGCACCTCCGAGCTCCGTTCACAGCACAGCCTAATAAATCAAGCAGAGGGCGGCTGCCGCTGATCTCCATAAATCCCGGGTGGTAAGGGAGTGTGTACAGCGAGAGCTTCGTTATGTATTACATAGAGAGGATCAAGGACGGACTTTGCTAGGGGATGTGAACACTAGCACTGACCTGCGGTAGTGCACTGTAGCCGCCCTTTCCCTCCTTCACTGCCAGATCCTCCTGTGCGGTGTGCTCCTGGACATACTCCCCAACCCCATCCATGCTGCTGCTGCACTTACTGAAGCATGCGGGACATCAGAGGTGCGTGGCCCCTCTCCCCCATGTGATTCATATCTAAAACGCTGCATCAGCCGATCAGAACTGCAGCAGCGCCAGCACTGAACAGGCAGGTAGCTGCTGGGTTATGAATACACAGACGGTCACTCACTGTCGCGGCCAGAGCGCCCGGGAAGCAGGGAAGAGTCGAATACACTTTTTCTGAAGGGGTGTGTCCCTGGGGACGCGCTCCACTCAGATTGGCTAGAGGTGTAATGATTGATGTCTCCCTTGACCAAGAGGCTCCTTCTCCACATATTTAGTTCTCTCTGCAGCCGGACAAGGTAGAAATCAATCATTACACCTCATCATTACACCTCCAGCCAATCCCAGTGGAGCGCGTCCCCGGGGACCCACCCATTCAGAAAAAGTGAGTCCCTGGGTCTTATTATTAGGTAAAATATGCGCTATGCCGCGTTTTTGCGATCACTGGGGCCCACACAGTGCATGTTTTGCAGGTCTCCTCACAGAATCGCAAGTGAAATAATTAGCTCCACCTGTGGACCTTTTAAAATGTGTCAGTGAGTAATTAATACACCTGTGCACCTGCTGGGTTACCTGCAAAACATGCACTGTGTGGGGTCCCGAGGACCGAGTTTGAGAACCTCTGGTTTAGAATGTAAGAATAATCATATCACATTGTACTACTAATAAGGTTAAAAGGTTATCAATTGTGTGTGCGCGCGCGGTGCGTACTCTGTACACTCAGCGCGGCGTGTGTACGCCAAGTACGTACCACGTACGGGACTCTGTACGCAAATAGCGTACAAAGTGCGTAGCGCGTGTATTCAGTCTAGCGGCCATAGCCGCTCCACGGTAAAAGTGTATCTAGAGGTATAGCTTTACGGTTTAAGATAATATCGACATTATCAGCATCTATTCACATTGATGAAGAACTTAGGCTTCCCCAATGGCTTCACCATCTCTGTAAGTGCAGGGCACATCCCCAAAAGTGACACCAATGAGATTGTGTCACACTCACCGGCCACACACCCTTTTCAGAAACGCGCGCCACTTTCCACACGTCAAAAGGGCTGGCCCAAACTTTTTTCTTTGGTAAGCAAAGATACATTTTAGCGCCGCTTAATGGGATACATTTTTAAAGGGACAAAAAGGGGTATGGTCTCACAAGAAAGGGGCATAGCTACAGAATTGTACCCACAAGGGTACAGGGGTAGTAGTGACTGAGGCAGGGTTGACAGGTAGTGTGTGACTGAGGTGCCCCTTAGCAGCATTAAACCCATACACTTAAGGTACACGTGTCCTCACCTCAATGGATCTCACCCAGTTAATGGTTTCTGCACTGCTGTGGGTTCCCCTACAGTGAGGCTCAGCCTTGCATGAGCAGAGTGCCCAGTAACCACTCTGCCATTGGCATCCAGGGAGTGGGGTGGCCGGTGAATGGCAGCACCCCGGAAGCGGCGTTGCGGCAGCGATCCGGGGACAGGGTTGCCGGTACCTGGCGGTGTCCTTGGAGCGGCATTGCAGTAGTGTCGTGGGAGTGTGTGTGGGGAGGGGGGTGTATGGAGAACGCAGCCGTGGCGCTTGATGCAGCTGCGTAATCTGCCAGCCCTGCACGTCAGCAGCTTTCCTTGCCCCTGTCCTGTCGTTAACACTATATAAAACTGATCTTATTGTCATGTTTGTGGAACCAGCTTGAGAGGACAGGTGCCTTGGGACATGGTATATTATATTGTTAGAGCTGTAATATTGTAGTGGAAATGTCGAGGAGTAAAAATAGCTCAGCCGGGAAACTGTAGCTCACACAATGTAACAAGCATGTAGCATGGAAAAATTGTCTGTTCTCGGTTGAAACACTAACTACCAAGTTAAGTTTCCATGGCTGGGCAGCAGCATACAGACCTCCCCACCACCAAGAGTAAAGGAAAACAGAACACCTAAGAAGTACTCACAGGAAGCAGCCTATAGATGGAGCAGCAGAGAGGACCAGACACTAGCACCTCGCCTATTGGAATACCCAAAACACCACTTGTCAGGATTAGGAAGCCACGAGACAGAACTCCGTTGTTGGTCTGGGTCAGTTATACATGGTTTGGATGGTTCCCTTAGTTCCAATATAATAACACTCTAAAGAATTGCGTGTATCCAAAATGGTTTACAGAGTTAGGTGTAGAAGAACATGACTGGGCAACAAAAATTGGAATTTAATTACCTACCGGTAATGGAATGCTGGGGTCCACATTATTACATGGGGTATAGACGGGTCCCTTGGGAGCCATGGGCACTTTAAGAGTTTAATAGTGTGGGCTGGCTCCTCCCTCTATGCCCCTCCTACCAGTCTCAGTATAGAAACTGTGCCCGAGGAGACGGACATACTTTGAGAAAAGGAAATACAAACATAGTGGTGAGATTCACACCAGCTCCCACATAACAGAAAACCAAGCTAACCAGCAAGAAACAATTCTGCAACAACTGAACAACAGTACTTAACCAAGTAACAATGCAGTACTTAACTAAGTAACAAATGCAGGAAAACAAAGTGCTGGGCGGGCGCCCAGCATCCTCTACAGACTACGAGAAAAGGATTTACCGGTAGGTAATTAAACTATTTTCTCTTACATCCTAGTGGATGCTGGGGTCCACTTTAGTACCATGGGGATGTACCAAAGCTCCCAGTACGGGAGGGAACGCGCGGAGGCTCAGATTGACCAAACTTTAGGTCCTCAGAGGCCAAAGTATTGAACTTGTAGAACTTAGCAAACGTGTTCGACCTGACCAAGTTGCTGCTCGGAAAAGTTGTAAAGACGAGACACCCCGGGTAGCCGCCCAGGAAGAATCCACCTTACGAGTAGAGTGGGCCGTAACAGATGTAGGACATGGCAATCCTGCCGCAAAATACGCATGCTGGATAGTAAACCTGATCCAGCGAGAAATCGTCTGCTTAGAAGCAGGACACCCAACCTTGGGGGTAATTCTGGGTTGATCGCAGCAGCAAGTTTTTTTAGCAATTGGGCAAAAATAAGAATTTACTCACCGGTAATTCTATTTCTCGTAGTCCGTAGTGGATGCTGGGAACTCTGTAAGGACCATGGGGAATAGCGGCTCCGCAGGAGTCTGGGCACAACTAAAAGAAAGCTTTTAGACTACCTGGTGTGCACTGGCTCCTCCCACTATGACCCCCCTCCAAGCCTCAGTCAGGATACTGTGCCCGGAAGAGCTGACACAATAAGGAAGGATTTTGAATCCCGGGTAAGACTCATACCAGCCACACCAATCACACCGTATAACTCGTGATACCATAACCAGTTAACAGTATGAAATTTAACTGAGCCTCTCAACAGATGGCTCATAACAATAACCCTTTTGTGAACAACAACTATGTACAAGTATTGCAGACAATCCGCACTTGGGACGGGCGTCCAGCATCCACTACGGACTACGAGAAATAGAATTACCGGTGAGTAAATTCTTATTTTCTCTGACGTCCTAGTGGATGCTGGGTACTCCGTAAGGACCATGGGGATTATACCAAAGCTCCCAAACGGGCGGGAGAGTGCGGATGACTCTGCAGCACCGAATGAGAGAACTCAAGGTCCTCCTCAGCCAGGGTATCAAATTTGTAGAATTTTGCAAACGTGTTTGCCCCTGACCAAGTAGCAGCTCGGCAAAGTTGTAAAGCCGAGACCCCTTGGGCAGCCGCCCAAGATGAGCCCACCTTCCTTGTAGAATGGGCTTTTACTGATTTAGGATGCGGCAGTCCAGCCGCAGAATGCGCCAGCTGAATTGTGCTACAAATCCAGCGAGCAATAGTCTGCTTAGAAGCAGGAGCACCCAGTTTGTTGGGTGCATACAGGATAAATAGCAAGTCAGTTTTCCTGACTCCAGCCGTCCTGGAAACATAAATTTTCAAGGCCCTGACTACGTCCAGTAACTTGGAATCCTCCAAGTCGCTAGTAGCCGCAGGCACTACAATAGGTTGGTTCAAGTGAAAAGCAGATACCACCTTAGGGAGAAACTGGGGACGAGTCCTCAATTCTGCCCTATCCATACGGAAAATCAGATAAGGACTTTTAAATGACAAAGCCGCCAATTCTGATACACGCCTGGCCGAAGCCAATAACATGACCACTTTCCACGTGAGATATTTTAGATCCACGGCCTTTAGTGGCTCAAACCAATGTGATTTTAGGAAATTCAACACCACGTTGAGATCCCAGGGTGCCACTGGAGGCACAAAGGGGGGCTGAATATGCAGCACTCCTTTTACAAATGTCTGAACTTCAGGTAGTGAAGCTAGTTCTTTTTGGAAAAAAAAAAAAAATCGACAGAGCAGATATCTGTACCTTAATGGAGCCTAATTTTAGGCCCATAGTCACTCCTGCCTGTAGGAAGTGCAGAAATCGACCCAGCTGAAATTCCTCTGTTGGGGCCTTATTGGCCTCACACCAAGCAACATATTTCCGCCATATGCGGTGATAATGTTTTACCGTTACATCTTTCCTGGCCTTAATCAGCGTAGGAATGACATCCTCCGGAATGCCCTTTTCCTTCAGGATCCGGCGTTCAACCGCCATGCCGTCAAACGCAGCCGCGGTAAGTCTTGGAACAGACAGGGCCCCTGCTGCAGCAGGTCCTGTCTGAGCGGCAGAGGCCATGGGTCCTCTGAGATCATCTCTTGAAGTTCCGGGTACCAAGCTCTTCTTGGCCAATCCGGAACCACGAGTATTGTCCTTACTCCTCGTTTTCTTATTAATCTCAGTACCTTTGGTATGAGAGGCAGAGGAGGGAACACATAAACCAACTGGTACACCCACGGTGTCACTAGAGCGTCCACCGCTATCGCCTGAGGGTCCCTTGACCTGGCGCAATATCTCTCCAGTTTTTTGTTTAAGCGGGACGCCATCATGTCCACCTGTGGCCGTTCCCAACGATTTACAATCAGCGTGAAGACTTCTGGATGAAGTCCCCACTCTCCCGGGTGGAGGTCGTGCCTGCTGAGGAAGTCTGCTTCCCAGTTGTCCACTCCCGGAATGAACACTGCTGACAGTGCTAGCACGTGATTTTCCGCCCATCGGAGAATCCTTGTGGCTTCTGCCATTGCCGTCCTGCTTCTTGTGCCGCCCTGTCGGTTTACATGGGCGACCGCCGTGATGTTGTCTGACTGGATCAGTACCGGCTGGTTTTGAAGCAGGGGTTTTGCCTGACTTAGGGCATTGTAAATGGCCCTTAGTTCTAGAATATTTATGTGCAAGGAAGTGTCCTGACTCGACCATAGTCCTTGGAAGTTTCTTCCCTGTGTGACTGCCCCCCAGCCTCGAAGGCTGGCATCCGTGGTCACCAGGACCCAGTCCTGTATGCCGAATCTGCGGCCCTCTAGTAGATGAGCACTCTGCAGCCACCACAGCAGAGACACCCTGGTTCTTGGAGACAGGGTTATTAGCCGATGCATCTGAAGATGCGATCCGGACCATTGGTCCAACAGGTCCCACTGAAAGATTCTGGCATGGAACCTGCCAAAAGGAATTGCTTCGTAAGAAGCCACCATCTTTCCCAGGACTCGCGTGCAGTGATGCACCGACACCTGTTTTGGTTTCAGGAGGTCTCTGACTAGAGATGACAGCTCCTTGGCTTTCTCCTCCGGGAGAAATACTTTTTTCTGGACTGTGTCCAAAATCATTCCCAGGAACAGTAGACGTGTCGTCGGAACCAGCTGTGACTTT
Organism: Pseudophryne corroboree; assembly: GCF_028390025.1. NCBI lineage: Eukaryota > Metazoa > Chordata > Amphibia > Anura > Myobatrachidae > Pseudophryne > Pseudophryne corroboree. The sequence continues at coordinate 694,785,121 of NC_086444.1, read as the reverse complement.
GGAATATTCAGAATCCAACCGTGCTGGTGTAGCACCTCCTGAGATAGTGCTACTCCTACCAACAACTGCTCCCTGGATCTCACCTTTATTAGGAGATCGTCCAAGTACGGGATAATTAAAACTCCCTTTTTTCGAAGGAGTATCATCATTTCCGCCATTACCTTGGTAAACACCCTCGGTGCCGTGGACAGTCCAAACGACAGAGTCTGGAATTGGTAATGGCAATTTTGTACCGCAAATCTGAGGTACTCCTGGTGAGGATGATAAATGGGGACATGCAGGTAAGCATCCTTGATGTCCAGGGATACCATGTAATCCCCCTCGTCCAGGCTTGCAATAACCGCCCTGAGCGATTCCATCTTGAACTTGAATTTTTTTATGTATGTGTTCAAGGATTTCAAATTTCAAATGGGTCTCACCGAACCGTCCGGTTTCGGTACCACAAACAGTGTGGAATAGTAACCCCGTCCTTGTTGAAGTAGGGGCACCTTGACTATCACCTGCTGGGAATACAGCTTGTGAATTGCCTCTAGCACAGCCTCCCTGCCTGAGGGAGTCGCTGGCAAGGCAGATTTGAGGAAACGGCTGGGGGGGGGGGGGACGCCTCGAATTCTAGTTTGTACCCCTGAGATACTACTTGCAAGATCCAGGGATCCACCTGTGAGCGAGCCCACTGATCGCTGAAATTTTTGAGGCGGCCCCCCACCGTACCTGGCTCCGCCTGTGGAGCCCCACCGTCATGCGGCGGACTTGGTAGAAGCGGGGGAGGACTTTTGCTCCTGGGAACCTGCTGTTTGTTGCAGCCTTTTTCCCCTACCTCTGCCTCTGGACAGAAAGGACCCGCCTTTTCCTCGCCTGTTTCTCTGGGTCCGAAAGGACTGTACTTGATAAAACGGCGCTTTTTTAAGCTGTGAGGGAACCTGGGGTAAAAATGCTGATTTCCCAGCTGTCGCTGTGGAAACTAGGTCTGAGAGACCATCCCCGAATAACTCCTCACACTTATAAGGCAAAACTTCCATGTGCCTTTTGGAATCTGCATCCCCTGTCCACTGCCGAGTCCATAAGCCTCTCCTAGCAGAAATGGACAATGCACTTATTTTAGATGCCAGCCGGCAGATCTCCCTCTGTTTATCTCTCATGTATAAGACTGAGTCTTTTATATGCTCTATGGTTAGCAGAATAGTGTCCCTGTCTAGGGTGTCAATATTTTCTGACAGGGAATCTGACCATGAAGCGGCAGCACTGCACATCCATGCTGACGCAATAGCTGGTCTAAGTATAATGCCTGAGTGTGTATATACAGACTTCAGGATCGCCTCCTGCTTTCTACCCGCAGGCTCCTTTAGGGCGGCCGTATCCGGAGACGGAAGTGCCACCTTTTTAGACAAACGTGTGAGCGCTTTATCCACCCTAGGAGGTGTTTTCCAACGTGCCCTATCCTCTGGCGGGAAAGGGAACGCCATTAGTAATTTTTTAGGGATTACCAATCTTTTATCGGGGAAAGCCCACGCTTCTTCACACAACTTCATTTAATTCTTCAGATGGGGGAAAAAATAAGAATTTACTTACCGATAATTCTATTTCTCGTAGTCCGTAGTGGATGTTGGGAACTCCGTAAGGACCATGGGGAATAGCGGCTCCGCAGGAGACTGGGCACAAAAGTAAAAGCTTTAGGATTACCTGGTGTGCACTGGCTCCTCCCCCTATGACCCTTCTCCAAGCCTCAGTTAGGATACTGTGCCCGGACGAGCGTACACAATAAGGAAGGATTTTGAATCCCGGGTAAGACTCATACCAGCCACACCAATCACACCGTACAACCTGTGATCTGAACCCAGTTAACAGCATGATAACAGAGGAGCCTCTGAAAAGATGGCTCACAACAATAATAACCCGATTTTTGTAACAATAACTATGTACAAGTATTGCAGACAATCCGCACTTGGGATGGGCGCCCAGCATCCACTACGGACTACGAGAAATAGAATTATCGGTAAGTAAATTCTTATTTTCTCTGACGTCCTAGTGGATGCTGAGAACTCCGTAAGGACCATGGGGATTATACCAAAGCTCCCAAACGGGCGGGAGAGTGCGGATGACTCTGCAGCACCGAATGAGAGAACTCCAGGTCCTCCTCAGCCAGGGTATCAAATTTGTAGAATTTAGCAAACGTGTTTGCCCCTGACCAAGTAGCTGCTCGGCAAAGTTGTAAAGCCGAGACCCCTCGGGCAGCTGCCCAAGATGAGCCCACTTTCCTTGTGGAATGGGCTTTTACAGATTTTGGCTGTGGCAGGCCTGCCACAGAATGTGCAAGCTGAATTGTACTACAAATCCAACGAGCAATAGTCTGCTTAGAAGCAGGAGCACCCAGCTTGTTGGGTGCATACAGGATAAACAGCGAGTCAGATTTTCTGACTCCAGCCGTCCTGGAAACATATATTTTCAGGGCCCTGACTACGTCCAGCAACTTGGAGTCCTCCAAGTCCCTAGTAGTCGCAGGTACCACAATAGGCTGGTTCAAGTGAAACGCTGAAACCACCTTAGGGAGAAATTGAGGACGAGTCCTCAATTCTGCCCTGTCCGTATGAAAAATTAGGTAAGGGCTTTTATAGGATAAAGCCGCCAATTCTGAGACACGCCTGGCTGAAGCCAGGGCTAACAGCATTACCACTTTCCATGTGAGATATTTTAAGTCCACATTGGTGAGTGGTTCAAACCAATGTGATTTTAGGAACCCCAAAACTACATTGAGATCCCAAGGTGCCACTGGAGGCACAAAAGGAGGCTGTATATGCAGTACCCCCTTGACAAACGTCTGAACTTCAGGAACCGAAGCCAGTTCTTTCTGGAAGAAAATCGACAGGGCCGAAATTTGAACCTTAATGGACCCTAATTTTAGGCCCATAGACAGTCCTGTTTGCAGGAAATGCAGGAAACGACCCAGTTGAAATTCCTCTGTAGGGGCCTTCCTGGCCTCACACCACGCAACATATTTACGCCAAATACGGTGATAATGTTGCACGGTTACATCCTTCCTGGCTTTGATCAGGGTAGGGATGACTTCATCCGGAATGCCTTTTTCCTTCAGGATCCGGCGTTCAACCGCCATGCCGTCAAACGCAGCCGCGGTAAGTCTTGGAACAGACAGGGTCCCTGCTGGAGCAGGTCCTTTCTTAGAGGTAGAGGCCACGGGTCTTCCGTGAGCATCTCTTGAAGTTCCGGGTACCAAGTCCTTCTTGGCCAATCCGGAGCCACGAGTATAGTCCTTACTCCTCTCCTTCTTATGATTCTCAGTACCTTGGGTATGAGAGGCAGAGGAGGGAACACATACACTGACTGGTACACCCACGGTGTTACCAGAGCGTCCACAGCTATTGCCTGAGGGTCCCTTGACCTGGCGCAATATCTGTCTAGTTTTTTGTTGAGGCGGGACGCCATCATGTCCACCTTTGGTTTTTCCCAACGGTTCACAATCATGCGGAAGACTTCTGGGTGAAGTCCTAACTCCCCCGGGTGGAGGTCGTGTCTGCTGAGGAAGTCTGCTTCCCAGTTGTCCACTCCCGGAATGAACACTGCTGACAGTGCTATCACATGATTTTCCGCCCAGCGAAGAATCCTTGCAACTTCTGCCATTGCCCTCCTGCTTCTTGTGCCGCCCTGTCTGTTTACGTGGGCGACTGCCGTGATGTTGTCCGACTGGATCAACACCGGCTGACCCTGAAGCAGAGGCCTTGCTTGACTTAGGGCATTGTAAATGGCCCTTAGTTCCAGGATATTTATGTGAAATGACGTTTCCATGCTTGACCACAAGCCCTGGAAATTTCTTCCCTGCGTGACTGCTCCCCAGCCTCTCAGGCTGGCATCCATGGTCACCAGGACCCAGTCCTGAATGCCGAATCTGCGGCCCTCTAGAAGATGAGCACTCTGCAACCACCACAGGAGAGACACCCTTGTCCTTGGAGACAGGGTTATCCGCTGATGCATCTGAAGATGCGATCCGGACCATTTGTCCAGCAGATCCCACTGAAAAGTTCTTGCGTGGAATCTGCTGAATGGAATCGCTTCGTAAGAAGCCACCATTTTTCCCAGGACCCTTGTGCATTGATGCACTGATGGTTTTAGGAGGTTCCTGACTAGCTCGGATAACTCCCTGGCTTTCTCCTCCGGGAGAAACACCTTTTTCTGGACTGTGTCCAGAATCATCCCTAGGAACAGCAGACGTGTCGTCGGAATCAGCTGCGATTTTGGAATATTTAGAATCCACCCGTGCTGTCGTAGTACTACTTGAGATAGTGCTACTCCGACCTCTAACTGTTCCCTGGACCTTGCCCTTATCAGGAGATCGTCCAAGTAAGGGATAATTAAGACGCCTTTTCTTCTAAGAAGAATCATCATTTCGGCCATTACCTTGGTAAAGACCCGGGGTGCCGTGGACAATCCAAACGGCAGCGTCTGAAACTGATAGTGACAGTTCTGTACCACAAACCTGAGGTACCCTTGGTGAGAAGGGCAAATTGGGACATGGAGGTAAGCATCCTTGATGTCCAGAGACACCATATAGTCCCCTTCTTCCAGGTATGCTATTACTGCTCTGAGTGACTCCATCTTGAATTTGAACCTTTGTATGTAAGTGTTCAAGGATTTCAGATTTAAAATAGGTCTTACCGAGCCGGCCGGCTTCGGTACCACAAACAGCGTGGAATAATACCCCTTTCCCTGTTGTAGGAGGGGTACCTTGATTATCACCTGCTGGGAATACAGCTTGTGAATGGCTTCCAATACCGCCTCCCTGTCGGAGGGAGACGTTGGTAAAGCAGACTTCAGGAACCGGCGAGGGGGAGACGTCTCGAATTCCAATTTGTACCCCTGAGATACTACCTGCAGGATCCAGGGGTCCACTTGCGAGTGAGCCCACTGCGCGCTGAAATTCTTGAGACGACCCCCCACCGTACCTGAGTCCGCTTTTAAGGCCCCAGCGTCATGCTGAGGACTTGGCAGAAGCGGGGGAGGGCTTCTGTTCCTGGGAAGAGGCTGCCTGCTGCAATCTTTTTCCCCTTCCTCTGCCCCGGGGAAGATATGAGTGGCCTTTTGCCCGCTTGCCCTTATGGGGACGAAAGGACTGAGCCTGAAAAGACGGTGTCTTTTTCTGCTGAGAGGTGACCTGGGGTAAAAAGGTGGATTTCCCAGCCGTTGCCGTGGCCACCAGGTCCGATAGACCGACCCCAAATAACTCCTCCCCTTTATACGGCAATACTTCCATATGCCGTTTGGAATCCGCATCACCTGACCACTGTCGCGTCCATAACCCTCTTCTGGCAGAAATGGACAGCGCACTTACTCTTGATGCCAGAGTGCAAATATCCCTCTGTGCATCTCGCATATATAGAAATGCATCCTTTAAATGCTCTATAGTCAATAATATACTGTCCCTGTCCAGGGTATCAATATTTTCAGTCAGGGAATCCGACCAAGCCAACCCAGCACTGCACATCCAGGCTGAGGCGATTGCTGGTCGCAGTATAACACCAGTATGTGTGTATATACTTTTTAGGATATTTTCCAGCTTCCTATCAGCTGGCTCCTTGAGGGCGGCCGTATCAGGAGACGGTAACGCCACTTGTTTTGATAAGCGTGTGAGCGCCTTATCTACCCTAGGGGGTGTTTCCCAACGTGCCCTAACCTCTGGCGGGAAAGGGTATAATGCCAATAATTTTTTAGAAATTAGCAGTTTTTTATCGGGGGAAACCCACGCTTCATCACACACCTCATTTAATTCATCTGATTCAGGAAAAACTACGGGTAGTTTTTTCACACCCCACATAATACCCTTTTTTGTGGTACTTGTAGTATCAGAAATGTTCAAAACCTCCTTCATTGCCGTGATCATGTAACGTGTGGCCCTACTGGAAAATACGTTTGTTTCCTCACCGTCGACACTGGCGTCAGTGTCCGTGTCTGTGTCGACCATCTGAGGTAACGGGCGCTTTAGAGCCCCTGACGGTGTTTGAGACGCCTGGACAGATACTAACTGATTTGCCGGCTGTCTCATGTCATCAACAGTCTTTTGTAAAGTGCTGACGCTATCACGTAATTCCTTCCATAAGACCATCCAGTCAGGTGTCGACTCCCTAGGGGGTGACATCACTATTACAGGCAATTGCTCCGCCTCCATACCATTTTCCTCCTCATACATGTCGACACAACGTACCGACACACAGCACACACACAGGGAATGCTCTGATAGAGGACAGGACCCCACTAGCCCTTTGGGGAGACAGAGGGAGAGTTTGCCAGCACACACCAGAGCGCTATATATATACAGGGATAACCTTATATAAGTGTTTTTCCCTTATATAGCTGCTGTATTGATTAATCTGCCAAATTAGTGCCCCCCCTCTCTTGTTTTGCCCTGTTTCTGTAGTGCAGGACTGCAGGGGAGAGTCAGGGAGACGTCCTTCCAGCGGAGCTGTGAGGGAAAATGGCGCTTGTGTGCTGAGGAGATAGGCCGCCGAGAAGGGGGCGGAGCCTTTCTCCCGCTTTTTTAAGGAAAAACTGGCAGGGGTTAAATGCATCCATATAGGCCAGGAGCTATATGTGATGTATTTTTTGCCATCTAAGGTGTTTTTATTGCGTCTCAGGGCGCCCCCCCCCAGCGCCCTGCACCCTCAGTGACCGGAGTGTGAAGTGTGCTGAGAGCAATGGCGCACAGCTGCGGTGCTTTGCGCTACCTTATTGAAGACAGGACGTCTTCTGCCGCCGATTTCCCGGACCTCTTCAGTCTTCTGGCTCTGTAAGGGGGCCGGCGGCGCGGCTCTGGGACCCATCCATGGCTGGGCGTGTGGTCGTCCCTCTGGAGCTAATGTCCAGTAGCCTAAGAAGCCCAATCCACTCTGCACGCAGGTGAGTTCGCTTCTTCTCCCCTTAGTCCCTCGGTGCAGTGAACCTGTTGCCAGCAGGACTCACTGAAAATAAAAAACCTATACTTCAACTTTTTCACTAAGCAGCTCAGGAGAGCCACCTAGTGTGCACCCTTCTCGTTCGGGCACAAAAATCTAACTGAGGCTTGGAGGAGGGTCATAGGGGGAGGAGCCAGTGCACACCAGGTAGTCCTAAAGCTTTTACTTTTGTGCCCAGTCTCCTGCGGAGCCGCTATTCCCCATGGCTCTTACGGAGTTCCCAGCATCCACTAGGACGTCAGAGAAACTACGGGTAGTTTTTTCTCCCCAAACATAATACCCTTTTTAGTGGTACCTGGGTTTATATCCGAAATGTGTAATACCTCCTTCATTGCCTCAATCATGCAACGAATGGCCCTAGTGGACATTAGATTTGACTCATCGTCGTCGACACTGGTATCAGTATCCGTGTCGACATCTGCGTCTGCCATCTGAGGTAGCGGGCGTTTTAGAGCCCCTGATGGCCTTTGAGACACCTGGGCAGGCACGAGCTGAGAAGCCGGCTGTCCCGCATTTGGCATGTCGTCAAATTTTTTGTGTAAGGAGTCGACACTTGCACGTAATTCCTTCCATAAAACCATCCACTCAGGTGTCTGCCCCGCAGGGGGTGACATCACTTCTATGGGCATCTGCTCCTCCTCCACATAATTTTCCTCATCAAACATGTCAACACAGCCGTACCGACACACCGCACACACACCGGGAATGCTCTAATAGAGGACAGGACCCCACAAAGCCCTTTGGGGAGACCGAGAGAGAGTATGCCAGCACACACCAGAGCGCTATATAATGCAGGGACTAACTGAATTATGTCCCCTATAGCTGCTATAATATTTACTGCGCCTAAATTTAGTGCCCCCCTCTCTTTTTTACCCTTTTCTGTAGTGTAGACTGCAGGGGAGAGTCAGGGAGCTTCCTTCCAGCGGAACTGTGAGGGAGAAATGGCGCCAGTGTGCTGAGAGAGATAGCTCCGCCCCTTTTTCGCTGACTTTTCTCCCGCTTTTTTAAGGATTCTGGCAGGGGTAATTATCACATATATAGCCTCTGGGGCTATATATTTTGATTGTTTTGCCAGCCAAGGTGTTTTTATTGCTGCTCAGGGCGCCGCCCCCCCCCCCCCCCCCAGCGCCCTGCACCCTCAGTGACCAGAGTGTGAAGTGTGTATGAGGAGCAATGGCGCACAGCTGCAGTGCTGTGCGCTACCTTGGTGAAGACAGAAGTCTTCATGCCGCCGATTTTCCGGACTTCTTCTTGCTTCTGGCTCTGTAAGGGGGACGGCGGCGCGGCTACGGGACCGAACACCAAGGCCAGTTCCATGCGGTCGATCCCTCTGGAGCTAATGGTGTCCAGTAGCCTAAGAAGCCCAAGCTAGCTGCAAGCAGGTAGGTTCGCTTCTTCTCCCCTTAGTCCCTCGTTGCAGTGAGCCTGTTGCCAGCAGGTCTCACTGTAAAATAAAAAACCTAAATTATACTTTCTTTCTAAGAGCTCAGGAGAGCCCCTAGTGTGCATCCAGCTCGGCCGGGCACAAAAATCTAACTGAGGCTTGGAGGGGGGTCATAGTGGGAGGAGCCAGTGCACACCAGGTAGTCTAAAAGCTTTCTTTTAGTTGTGCCCAGACTCCTGCGGAGCCGCTATTCCCCATGGTCTTTACGGAGTTCCCAGCATCCACTAGGACGTCAGAGAAACCATCTGCACTGCAGGGGAGGCAGATATAACATGTGCAGAGAGAGTTAGATTTGGGTGGGTTATTTTGTTTCTGTGCAGGGTAAATACTGGCTGCTTTATTTTTACACTGCAATTTAGATTTCAGTTTGAATACACCACACCAAAATCTAACTCTCTCTGCACATGTTATATGTGCCCCCCCTGCAGTGCACATGGTTTTGCCCAACTGCTAAAAAAAAATCCTGCTGCGATCAACTTGGAATTACCCCCCTTGTTGGGATTATAAAGGACAAACAGAGCGTACGACTTTCTGTGACAAGTAGTCCTCTTCACATAGATCTGTAAAAAGCCCATACAACTTTCAAGGACTTTGAGGTAATTGAGGAGTCAGTAGGCACTGGTACCACAATAGGTTGTTGATATGAAAAGCAGACACATCCTTTGGCAGAAACTGCTGGCGCGTCCTGATCTCATCTCTATCCTCATGGAAAATTAAGTAGGGGCTTTTACAGGACAAAGCCCCCAATTCCAACACCCGTCTAGCAGACGCTAACGCCAACAGTGTGACAGCCTTCCAAGTTAGAAACTTGACCTCATGCTCCTGTAAAGGCTCGAACCAATCCAATTGCAGGAACTGCAACACCACGTTAAGATCCCAGGGTGCCGTAGGAGGCACAAAGGGAGGCTGGATGTGCAGAACCCCTTTCAAGAAAGTCTGAACCTCAGGGAGGGAAGCCAACTGTTTCTGGAACAAAATGGACAAGGCCAAAATCTGGACCTTTATGGAGCCCAAACGTAGGCCCACATCCACACCTGCTTGCAAGAAGATGAGAAACCACCCAAGTTGAAACCACCGTAGGAAACTTCTTGAATTCACACCGAGACACGTACTTTTTCCAAATTCGATGGTAGTGTTTAGACGTTACTCCTTTCCTAGCCTGTATCAGGGTAGGAATAACTTTGTTCAAAATGCTCTTCCGAGCTAAGATCTGGCGTTCAACCTCCATACCGTCAAACGTAGCCGTGGTAAGTCTTGATAAGCGAACAGCCCTCGTTACAGAAGGTCCTCTCGAAGAGAAAGAGACCTCGGATCTTCCAGCAGTAACTCCAGAAGATCCGCTTACCAAGGTCTTCTTGTCCAGTCCAGAGCAATGAGGATCGCCTGAACTCTTTTCTTTACGAATTTTTGAATTCTTGGGATGAGTGGAAGTGGAGGGAATACGTACACTGACTTGAACGCCCACGGAGTTACCAGGGCATCCACCACCACTGCCTGTGGGTCTCGCGACCTGGAACAGTATCTCCGAAGCCTCTTGTTGACGCAGGAAGCCATCATGTCTATTTGAGGTACACCCCAAAGATTTGTCACCTCTGAACACCTCCGGATGGAGACCCCAGTCTCCCGGATGGAGATCGTGTCTGCTGACAAAGTCCGCTTCCCAGTTGTCCACTCCCGGAATGAAGGTTGCTGACCGCGCCACTGCGTGTCTTTCTGCCCAAAGGAGGATTCTTGTTACCTCCGGCATTGCAGCCCTGCTCTTCGTTCCGCACTGTCGGTTTATGTAGGCCACTGTCGTTACATTGTCCGACTGCACCTGAATGGCCTGATCTTGCAGAAGATGTGCCACTTGTAGCAGTCGAGTCGTGAGAGCAATGGACTGAAACAACCTCTCCCTGGAAGATGCCTTTATCAGCAGATCGTCCAGATATAGAATTACATTCACACCCCATCTGCGGAGGAGTACCATCATCTCTGCAATCACCTTGGTGAACACCCTCGGTGCCGTGGTGAGGCCGAATGGCAGTGCCTTGAACTGATAGTGACAGCCCAACAGTGCAAATCTGACATTAGCCCGGTGCGGCGCCCAAATCGGAATGTGGAGGTACGCATCCTTCATATCCAGGGATACCAGGAATTCCCCCTCCTCCAGACCTGAGATCACCGCTCTCAGAGACTCCATTTTGAACTTGAATTCCCTCAAATGAGGGTTTAACGACTTCAGGTTCAAAATTGGTCTGACCGAACCATCCGGTTTCGGTAATACAGATAGGTTTGAATAGTAACCCTTGCTTTCCAGATGAGGTGGAACTGGAACAATGACATTTGCCTTTTCTAATCTTCGAATGGCTTCCTGTAGCCCTTCCTGTCAGCAAAGCTGGTAAGCCTGATTTGAAGAATCTGTGAGGTGGGAGCTCTTGAAACTCCAGTCTGTACCCCAGGGATACAAAATCCAGAACTCAGGGATCCAAGCCGGATGATATCCAGACGTGACTGAAAAATCTAAGCCTCGCTCCCACCCGCCCACTCTCCAGGCTGGGAGGTCCACCGTCATGCTGTGGATTTTGAGGAAACAGAGCCAGGCTTCTGTACCTGGGAACCTGCAGGAGCAGGTTTTCTGGATTTTCCCCGACCACCTCTGAAGAAAGTGGAAGGGGGCTTGGACTTCTTAACCTTTGCGGTCCGAAAGGACTGCATTGTAAATTTAGGAAAAAAAATTTAGGTGTCTGAGTGGCTGAGGGAAGAAAGGTTGACTTACCCACGGTTGCCGTGGAGATTCACGCATCCAATGCTTCCCCAGAACCTGACCTGTGAAGGGTAGGTTCTCCACACTTCTCCTGGATTCTGCATCTGCAGACCATTGGCGCAGCCAGAGTCCCCTACGTGGCGAGACAGTCATGGAAGACGTCCGTGCATTCAGATGACCCAGGTCCTTCATGGCCTCCACCATGAAACCCGCAGAATCCTGTATGTGACGTAAAAACCTTTCAATGTCACTTCTATCCAGAGAATCTAATTCCTCAAGTAATGTGCCTGACCACTTTACTATGGCTTTAGAAATCCATGCACAGACAATAGTGGGCCTTAACGCCATGCCAGAAGCAATGTATATGGATTTGAGCGTAGTCTCAATCTTGCGGTAGACCCAGGGACAGGTAAAACCACCTCTTAAGATAGCCTAGATACAGAAGCGTCTACTATTGGGGGGGGGGATTCCCACTTTTTCCTATCCTCCTCAGGTAAGGGAAAAGCAACAAAAACAAAAACCCTTTTTGGGATCTGGAATTTTTTCTCTGGGTTTTCCCAGGATTTTTCAGATAATGCGTTTAATTCCTTAGACGCAGGAAAGGTCAGGGATGCTTTCTTATTCCCTGTAAAAGTAAGCCTCCTCAGGTGCTTTGTCAGTAATGTTTAATGGCCTCAATCATGAGCTGCACCCCCTTTGCAAGGGATGCCTCACTTCCCCCGCATATCCCCATCACTGTCTCCCGTATGTCGACTTGCATAATTTGGGCAAGAGCACGCTTGTTTGGGCATATACCAGGGGAGTTTGAGGAGGTAGTGGGAACAGAACCAGACAAAACCTCTACAGGTTCTCTCAAAACCGGTGTTTCAGTCTCAGTATGAGCAATCCTAGATTAAATCTGTGCTATCATTCCCTTAATTGAAGCCACCCACAACGGTTCGGATTCAGAAAGCTGAGACATGTTATTACATTCCTGAGTACATGGAATGGATTACTCTGGGGAAGATACATACTCTGCAGCGCAAGACACAGAGGGCCTAATTCAGATCTGTTCGCTCGCTAGATACTTTTTGCAGCGCTGCGAACAGATAAACGCCGCCTATAGGGGAGTGTATTTTAGCTTTGCAAGTGTGCGAACGCATGTGCAGCCGCCCTGTACAAAAACAGCTTGTGCAGTTTCCAAGTAGCTCTGACCTTACTCAACCGCTGCGATCACTTCAGCCTATTCGAGCCTGGAATTTACGTCAGACACCAGCCCTGCAAACGCTTTGACACGCTTGCATTTTTCCAAACACTCCCAGAAAGCGGTCAGTTGACACCCACAAACGCCCTCTTCCTGTCAATCTCCTTGCAAACGGCTGTGCGAATGGATTCTTCGCTAGAACCAGTGCACAACAACAATCCGCTTTGTAACCGTACGGCGCGCCTGTGCATTGCGGTGCATACGCATGCACAGTAGTTACCTGATCACTGTGCAGCGAAAAACGCTAACGAGCAAACAGATATGAATTAGGCCCAGAGTCCCTGGACATGGTAATGTGAGAAATAAACACACACAGGAAAATATCAGACACAGTTTCCCCCATGTACCTTCAGAGACGGAGTTAATGGAGCCAGCACCCACACAGCGCCCCAGTAGGCAGTTATATAATAAAAGCCTGGCGCTGACTGTGCAACCTTAATAGACTTCAGAGTGTAAAATTGTGAATAACACTCACTCCCCCCCCCCCCCCCCCCCCTTCTATAACCCCTGGTACCGCACAGGCTAGCTGGAGTTATGTGGAGGGTGAGCGCTCCCTGTCAGAGTCTCTGTGCATGATCTGCAGGGAGAAAATGGAGCTGGTGAGCTGCTGGATCTGCTCTGAGGAGAAGCTCCGCCCCCTGTCATGGCACGTCTTCCCGCACTTTAAGATTATACTGGCCTGAGGTAAAACACATTGCTAGCAGTAGAATACCTTCCCTGATAGCCAGATGACCAGTTTTACGGGTATCGCGCTGGCCCAGGGGGCCCCTCACAACGCCGCACAGCAGTGCCTCTGAGCCCTCCGGAGCGCAGCTACAGTGCTGCGCTCCTACCCTGATGCCACCATTCTCACTGGTAACCCGCTTGGCAGGTCGCAAGCAACCTACTACCACAGATGTCTTCTGGCTCTGTTAGGGAGTGGCGGCATGCTGCGGGAGTGAGCGGTCACCTCGGGGGCTTGCGATCATCACCCTCAGGAGCTCAGTGTCCTGTCGGCGGAGATAGTGGCCATTAACCTCAGAGGGTTGGACACTACTCTCTCCCCCCGCCCACCCAAGACCCACGAAGCAGGGAGGCGGTTGCCAGCAGCCTCCCTGTGCCAATCTCTTTAAAAAAAATAAGAATTTACTTACCGATAATTCTATTTCTCGGAGTCCGTAGTGGATGCTGGGGTTCCTGAAAGGACCATGGGGAGTAGCGGCTCCGCAGGAGACAGGGCACAAAAGTAAAGCTTTCCGATCAGGTGGTGTGCACTGGCTCCTCCCCCTATGACCCTCCTCCAGACTCCAGTTAGATACTGTGCCCGGACGAGCGTACACAATAAGGGAGGAATTTTGAATCCCGGGTAAGACTCATACCAGCCACACCAATCACACTGTACAACCTGTGATCTGAACCCAGTTAACAGTATGATAACAGGGGAGCCTCTGAAAAGATGGCTCACAATAACAATAACCCGATTTAGTTAGCAATAACTATGTACAAGTATTGCAGATAATCCGCACTTGGGATGGGCGCCCAGCATCCACTACGGACTCCGAGAAATAGAATTATCGGTAAGTAAATTCTTATTTTCTCTATCGTCCTAGTGGATGCTGGGGTTCCTGAAAGGACCATGGGGATTATACCAAAGCTCCCAAACGGGCGGGAGAGTGCGGATGACTCTGCAGCGCCGAATGAGAGAACTCCAGGTCCTCTTTTGCCAGGGTATCAAATTTGTAGAATTTTACAAACGTGTTCTCCCCCGACCACGTAGCTGCTCGGCAGAGTTGTAATGCCGAGACCCCTCGGGCAGCCGCCCAAGATGAGCCCACCGTCCTTGTGGAATGGGCTTTAACAGATTTAGGCTGTGGCAGGCCTGCCACAGAATGTGCAAGTTGAATTGTGCTACCAATCCAACGAGCAATCGACTGCTTAAAAGCAGGAGCACCCAGCTTGTTGGGTGCATACAGGATAAACAGCAAGTCAGATTTCCTGACTCCAGCCGACCTGGAAACTATATTTTCAGGGCCCTGACAACATCCAGCAACTTGGAGTCCTCCAAGTCCCTAGTAGCCGCAGGTACCACAATAAGCTGGTTCAGGTGAAATGCTGACACCACCTTAAGGAGAAACTGGGGACGAGTCCGCAGCTTTGCTCTGTCCGAATGGACAATCAGATATGGCTATGTGAGTCAAAGCCGTCAAATCTGACACTCGCCTGGCCGCGGCCAGGACCAACAGCATGGCCACTTTCCATGTGAGATATATCAAATCCACAGATTTGAGTTGTTTTAAACCAATGTGATTTTAGGAATCCCAAAACTACGTTGAGATCTCCCAGTGCCACTGGAGACATCAAAGGGGGGTTGTATATGCAGTACTCCCTTAACAAACTTCTGGACTTCAGGAACTGAAGCCAATTTCTTTTCTGGAAGAAAATCGACAAGTCGAAATTTGAACCTTAATGGACCCCAATTTGAGACCCATAGACACTCCTGTTTGCAGGAAATGTAGGAATTAACCTAGTTGAAATTCTTCCGTGGAGCCTTCCTGGCCTCACACCATGGAACATATTTTCACCTAAGCGGTGATAATGTTGTGCGGTCACCTCCTTCCTGGCTCTGACCAGGGTAGGGATGACCTCTTCCGGAATGCCTTTTTCCCTTAGGATCCGGCGTTCACCCGCCCTGGCGTCAACGCAGCTGCGGTAAATCTTGGAACAGACATGATTCTTGCTGAATCAAGACCCTTCTTAGTATCTCTTGAAGTTCCGGGTACCAAGTCCTTCTTGGCCAAACCGGAGCCACGAGTATAGTTCTTACTCCTCTCCTTCCTATCATTCTCAATACACTGGGTATGAAAGGCAGAGGATGGAACACATACACCGACTGGTACACCCACGGTGTTACCAGAGCGTCCCAGCTATTGCCTGAGTGTCTCTTGACCTGGCGCTTCATGTGGGACGCCATCATGACCACCTTTGGTCTTTCCCAACGGTTTACAATCATGTGGAAACTTCCAGATTAAGTTCCCACTTTTCCGGGTGGAATTCATACATGCTGAGGAAATCTTCCAAGTTGTCCACTCCCGGAATGAACACTGCTGACAGTGTTATCACATGATTTTTCGCCCAGCGAAAAATCCTTGCTATCATTGCCCTCCTGCTTCTTGTGTCGCCCCGTCTGTTAACGTGGGCGACTGGTATGATGATGTCCTACTGGATCAGCACCGGTTGACTTTGAAGCAGAGGTCTTCCTAGGCTCAGAGCATTGTAAATTGCCCTTAGCTCCAGTATAGTCATGTGGAGAGAAGTCTCCAGACTTTACCACACTTCCTTGGAAATTTCTTCCCTGTGTGACTGCTCCCCAGCCTCTCAGGCTGGCATCCGTGGTCACCAGAACACAGTCCTGAATGCTGAACGTGCTGCCCTCTAGAAGATGAGCACTCTGCAGCCCCCACAGAAGAGACACCCTTGTCCTTGGAGACAGGATTAACCGCTGATGCATCTGAAGATGCGATCCGGACCATTCGTCCCGCAAATCCCCCTGAAAAATTTTTTTTTCGTGAGATCTGCCGAATGGAATCGCTTCGTAAGAAGCCACCATTTTTCCCAGGACTCCTGTGCATTGATGCACTGATACCTGGTCTGGTTTTAGGAGGTTTCTGACTAGTTCGGATAACTCCCTGGCTTTCTCCTCCAGGAGAAAACCTTTTTCTGGACTATGCCCAGAATCATTCCTAGGAACAGCAGACGTATCGTCGGAAAACGGCTGCGATATTTGGAATATTTAAAATCCACTCGTGCTGTCATAGAACTACTTTAGATAGTGCTCTTCCGACGTCCATTCTTTTCTTTGAAGAATCATCTTTTCGGCCATTACCCTGGTAAAGGCCCGGGGTGCCGTGGATACTTCAACGGCAGCGTCTGAAACTGATATTGACAGTTCTGTACCACGAACCAGAGGTATCCTTGTTGAGAAGGACAAATTTGGACATGGAGGTAATCCTTGATGTCCAGGGACACCATATAGTCCCCTTTTTGGTTCGCTATCACTGCTCTGAGTGATTCCATCTTGATTTGAACCTTTTTATGTAAGTGTTCAAAGATTCAGATTTAGACTACGTCTCACCAAGCCGTCTGGCTTCAGTATCACAATATAGTGTGGAAGACTAATACCCTTTTCCTTGTTGTAGGAGGGGTACTTTGATTATCACCTGCTGGAAATACAGCTTGTGAATCTTTTCCAATACTGCCTCCCTGTCGGAGGAAGCCGTTGGTAAAGCAGACTTCAGGAACCTGCGAGGAAAAGATGTCTCGACTCTCCAATCTGTACCCCTGGGATAATACTTGTACGATCTAGGGGTCAACTTGCGAGTGATCCCCCTGCGCGCTGAGACTCTTGAGACTACCCCCCCACCTCACCTGAGTCCGCTTGCACGGCCCCAGCGTCATGCTGAGGACTTGGCAGACGTGGTGGAGGGCTTCCTTTCCTGGGAAGGGGCTGCCCGCTGCAGTCTACTTCCCTTACCTCTATGTCTGGGCAGATATGACTGGCCTTTTGCCCGTTTGCCTCATGGAAACGGAAGGATTGAGGCTGAAAAGACGGTGTCTTTTTCTGCTGAGATGTAACTTGGGGTAAAAAGGTTGGATTTCCCAGCTGTTGCCGTGGTCCCCAGGTCCGATGGACCGACCCCAACTAACTCCTTTCCTTTATACGGCAATACTTCCATGTGCCGTATGGGATCTGTATCACCTGACCACTGTCGTGTCCATGACATCTTCTGGGAGATATGGACAACGCACTTATCTTGATGCCAGAGTGCAAATATCCCTCTGTGCATCTTGCGTACATATATATAGAATGCATCCTATTAAATGCTCTATATCAATAATATATTTTCAGTCAGGGAATCCGACCAAGCCAACCCAGCACTGCATCTCCAGGCTGATGGCGATCGCTGGTCGCAGTATAACCACCGTATGTGTGTATATACTTTTTAGGATATTTTTCCAGCTTCCTATCAGCTGGCTCCTTGAGGGCGGCCGTATCTGGAGACGGTAACGCCACTTGATAAGCGTGTGAGCGCCTTATCCACCCTAAGGGGTGTTTCCCAACGCGCCCTAACTTCTGGCGGGAAAGGGTATAACGCCAATATTTGCTATCGGGGTAACCCCACGCTTCATCACACACTTCATTTTATTTTATCTGATTCAGGAAAAACTACAGGTAGTTTTTTCACTCCCACATAATACCCTTTTTTGTGGTACTTGTAGTATCAGAAATATGTAACACCTCCTTCATTGCCCTTAACGTGTGGCCCTAATGAGAAATACGTTTGTTTATTCACCGTCGACACTGGATTCAGTGTCCGTGTCTGTGTCTGTGTCGACCGACTGAGGTAAATGGGCGTTTTTAAAGCCCCTGACGGTGTTTCTGAGACGCCTGGACCGGTACTAATTGTTTGTCGGCCGTCTCATGTCGTCAACCGACCTTGCAGCGTGTTGACCTTCTCACGTAATTCTCTCAATAAGCCACCCATTTCGGTGTCGACTCCCTAGAGAGTGACATCCCCATTACAGGCAATTGCTCCGCCTCATCACCAACATCGTCCTCATACATGTCGACACACACGTACCGACACACAGCACACACACCGGGAATGCTCTGACAGAGGACAGGACCCCACTAGCCCTTTGGAGAGACAGAGGGAGAGTTTGCCAGCACACACCAAAAACGCTATAATATATATAGGGACAACCTTATATAAGTGTTTCTCCCTTATAGCATCTTTATATATATATTAATATCGCCAATTAATGCCCCCCCTCTCTGTTTTAACCCTGTTTCTGTAGTGCAGTGCAGGGGAGAGCCTGGGAGCCTTCTCTCCAGCCTTTCTGTGAGAGAAAATGGCGCTGTGTGCTGAGGAGATAGGCCCCGCCCCTTTTTCGGCGGCCTCGTCTCCCGCTCTTCAACGGATTATGGCAGCGGTTAAATATCTCCATATAGCCTCTGGGGGCTATATGTGAGGTATTTTTAGCCAATATATAGGTTTTCATTTGCCTCCCAGGGCGCCCCCCCCCAGCGCCCTGCACCCTCAGTGACTGCGTGTGAAGTGTGCTGAGAGGAAAATGGCGCACAGCTGCAGTGCTGTGCGCTACCTTTAGAAGACTGCAAGAGTCTTCTGCCGCCGATTCTGGACCTCTTCTTACTTCAGCATCTGCAAGGGGGCCGGCGGCGCGGCTCCGGTGACCATCCAGGCTGTACCTGTGATCGTCCCTCTGGAGCTGATGTCCAGTAGCCAAGAAGCCAATCCATCCTGCACGCAGGTGAGTTCACTTCTTCTCCCCTCAGTCCCTCGTTGCAGTGATCCTGTTGCCAGCAGGACTCACTGTAAAATAAAAAACCTAAGCTAAACTTTTTCTAAGCAGCTCTTTAGGAGAGCCACCTAGATTGCACCCTTCTCGGCCGGGCACAAAAATCTAACTGGAGTCTGGAGGAGGGTCATAGGGGGAGGAGCCAGTGCACACCACCTGATCGGAAAGCTTTACTTTTGTGCCCTGTCTCCTGCGGAGCCGCTACTCCCCATGGTCCTTTCAGGAACCCCAGCATCCACTAGGACGATAGAGAAAAAAAAAAAATAATAATAATAATAATAATAATAATAATAATAATAAAACTAAAAACTCCTAGGAGCTCCCCTAGCTGTGACCTGCTCCACCGGGCACATTTTCTAAAAAGAGTCTGGTAGGAGGGGCATAGAGGGAGGAGCCAGCCCACAATCTCAAACTCTTAAAGTGCCCATGACTCCCAAGGGACCCGTCTATACCCCATGGTACTAATGTGGACCCCAGCATCCTCTAAGATGTAAAAGAAAAGCCTTAACCCCTCCTTCCGTGTACACACATACAAAGTACTAATATTTACAGTGCAGACGCTACAAAACACCACACAATCTATACCAGAGACACCAGGCTGCGACTTTAACCGCACAGGAATTAAGTTTTAATGAAGCACATTCAAATTCATACACACACACACACACACACACACGTGTTGAATATGAAATTAATCACTGCAGGCTGGTAAAGTGGTTCTGTTGCATCACATTCGAGAAGAAGAAAAAAAAAAAAAAACACGAAAAAGAAGTTCAACGCAAGCAGGGTGGCATGGGACCTGGTGCACTGAGAAGGGATGTTTGATATGACTGCGGCAATACTACATAAGGACACTTCTGCATAACCTTCAATTATATCCTTAAGCTTTACTGCACACAAATTGAAACTGATCAACATGGTTATCAATGTAAATGCACTTTAACTGTGAGAACTAGTGAGAAGACTGACAAGCTGCCCTCAAGAAAGTGGTGGTTACAAACTTGTTTCAAACAATGGGCCTTTTCATTCATTAGACATGAAAGGTCAAAAAATTACAGGTACAGCAAAGCAAGAAAGCCAGATAAAACAGCATTGTTTAAACAGCCTAAAATCTGGGTACAAGAAAGTAAGCCAGTTAGACACATAGAAACTCATTAGGTTTTCACAAAGAGCACACTATATATTGAACTAACGCCTTCATTAAAGTATGTGACAATAACTGTGGAATCCACAGTTTTCACGAAGATACTCATAAAACTAATTCCTTTGGCATTTGAAGCAATAAAATGCAGTTTATTAATCTGTTTTCAAAGTCTAGTATATAGTTGTACACAGAGGCGTCTGCGCTGAGTGGAGAAGACGCCGCAGAAGAGGAGTCCAGCCAGCCGCAGGACCGGGGAAGGACATCCAACCTTCAGCGGACCGGGACCCTGCAGCAAGGGAGGAGACTGACCAGCGACGGGAGCACCGGCATCAAGGAGGACACCTGCTTACCAGAGCTAGAACCCGCAGAAGACCCAGGCTGGCTTAAAAAAGACGGCGCGGAACAGCAAAGAGGACGGCGCAGACCGGGATCCTGCAGCTGGAGAGAAGATCCCCCTTCAGAGCGCAGCAGACCACACTGAAAAGGGTGCATCCCCGGTGGCGCTTAAGACGTGGAGTGTCGGAGGTGGCAGAAGCGCCGCAGCTTGGGGTGAGAAATCGCTGCCACACTTCCGCTGCAAAACTCTGCAATTAGTCAATTAAGGGGGTAGGCTCCCCTCACCAGTGCCACGCGGGCCTTGTCAATTAAGGGAGTAGGCTCCCCTCACCACAGTGCCCCACAGGATTAGTTAATTAAGGGGGTAGGCTCCCCTCACCACAGTGCCCCGCGGGCCTTGTTAATTAAGGGGGTAGGATCCCCTCACTCTATAATGTGTATTTCGGCTCATTCTATGTGCTATAATGTGAATTTCGGCTCATACTGTGTGCTAGTATGTGAATTTCGGCTCATGCCATGTGGTGTAATGTGAATTTCGGCTTATACCGTGTGCTAGTATGTGAATTTCGGTTCATACCGTGTGGTGTAATGTGAATTTCGGTTCATACCGTGTGGTGTAATGTGAATTTCGGCTCATACCGTGTGCTGTAATGTGAATTTCGGCTCATACCGTGTGCTGTAATGTGAATTTCGGTTCATACCGTGTGGTATAATGTGAATTTCGGCTCATACAGTGTGCTAGTATGTGAATTTCGGTTCATACCGTGTGGTATAATGTGAATTTCGGCTCATACCGTGTGCTAGTATGTGAATTTCAGTTCATACCATGTGGTATAATGTGAATTTTGGCTCATACCGTGTGCTAGTATGTGAATTTCGGCTCATACTGTGTGCTATAATGTTAAAGGGGCACAAGTATTAGGTAGTATAAGGGGTCCTACTACACTGAAGGACACGCCCCCTTTAGAGTTGCCACGCCCCTATTCTGGAGTGCGCGCGCGCACCCTCGGCACACGTATAATTGCACCCTTCGACTTTCCATACCCTCATCCGCCATTATTGATCTTGACCTGGGCTCCAAAAACCCTAGTTACGCCTCTGGTTGTACAGAAGTAGTAGCAAGTGAGTAGGAGTTGTAATAAGCACTGTAATTAGAATATTTAAAAGCAAAATTGAATAAATACTGCAGAGCACTGCTGTGCGACCAGCGGCCCATGGACAGCACCCAGCCTGCCAAGCCACCTCACAGTCCTCTCTACATGATGAAGACAGAATGCAGTTGAAAAAAAATAATAATAATTTTTTAGCAGCCTCATAAGGGAGTCAACACTGGTTATAATGACCTTTGCTTTCAGATTGACACAGCAGGAAGCAGTTTCATACTTCAGCATTACTGCCACCTAATGGGGGAATTCAATTCTTTTCTGCGGTGCGCCAATTAATGGGAGCCCAAGCTAGCAGTTCAATTGTTCCTGGAGCCCAATAATTATCATGCTTGTCACGGCCAAATAAACTGGCTTTAGTTGCATATTTTTGGATAAATTCAGCTGAAGTCCTGGTTAGGGCAGCCAAACCATGGAGTTTTTAGCACATTTCTGCTCACCACCTCAGGAGGCTCCGAGCAGAAATGTGTACCCGGTGGCATGCACGCCCGAATGGAGCAATAATTAAATTGGTGCATGTGGGCGCCCATCAGTAACAGCCGCCAGGAGAACAATTGTATCGCCCCCTTAATCTGTATTCTGGACCATTTTGTCTCAAAATCGCACAACTCCTTATTGGTCTAAATGAATTACGTAAGCGTGATTTCACTGGGTAAAAAACAAGAAGCTTCCTTCTAGTTGGCTCTTCATACTAATGTTCTAGCAGCTATTCCAGGGTAGTGTGTAGAAACCACCACATAACCCTGCAGTGAGAGAAAGGCAGAGGTTGTCTTCTAAAAGAATTCAACATATCCACTGAAATGTTGTGCTTTGTTAGTATCTAAGGACAATTCCAGTATTACTCTACTGTTCTGTAGACATAAGTCCAGTGAACGCAAAAATGTGATATGGTGCATATTTTACCCAGAAACAGCCACCTGGAACCCACGTTTAGAAGATGAGCGGGTCCCACAGGACGCACTCATCTGGATCTGTGTGGCGCATCCTGTGGGGCCCATCAGAGGACTCAGCAGGTGAATGGCTGTTTCCTCAGCCAATCACCTCCTGTAGTCTCCAGCCAATCATAGCCTGCGGTGTCTCCCGCCAGTCCGGCTCGGTTTGAATCCCCCTAACCACGGAGATGCGCGCTGACCCTGGGCTGGGCTCCGCCGCCAGCACCATGAATCTGTGCTGCAGCGCTGGCAGACTGGCCCCGCTCACCCGGCACAGCTCCACTTCCTCCCCGCTGACCCTGTCTCCGCCGCCAGCACCAAGAGACTGGCCCCACTCACCTGGCACAGCTCCCGCATCTGCCCTGTGCCCCCAGCCCGGTGTCCGTTCCTTCCCCTCGGTGGCATGCGTGTCTGGGCTGCAGCAGGCTGTGTGTGTGGGGTGGTGGATGGGCTTGCTGTAGGGGTTCCCGGGACACTGTCTAGGAAGGGGGGTTTACTGCATTGTGCCTAAGTGCTCTGCCTGGCGCTAACATGCTCTGCCTGGCGCAAAGTGTATAACGGGCTCTGCCTGGCGCAAAGTGTATAGGAGGTTCTTCCTGGTGCAATGTGTATAAGCTGCACTACTGTGTGGTGTAATTTGAATTGCCATATTATGTGGCCACACCCCTTCCCCATGAAGCAACGCCCCTACATTTTTGCTGCATGCCTTCAGCGTGCACTGTCTATGCTTTGGCATATAGGAGGGGGGAGCACAAATTCGCTTTCTGCCTTAAGGCCCATACACACTTGCCAATAAAATGAGTGACGTCGCTCATTTTATCGGCAAGTGTGTATGCCGCCAGCGACGACCGATGCGCGGCCCCGCGGGTCGCCAGTGCATGCATGCAGGATCTGGACTGTCGTCCACGACCTGCATGCAGGGTTGGCGGAGGCGTGACATCACTGAGCGGTAATAGCACAAGCCCGGGAGGGGAAACATTAGACGACGACGCTCACAGAGCGACATCGTCTAATGTGTACGGACCTTTAGGGCACCAAAATGTCTAGTTACAGCTCTGGTGCAGTGTCCTGTATGCTACACAGCCCAGCAGCATGGTCACCCAGTCCTGCCCCTTTCAACACTTTGTAGTGTCCAATCAAGTCTGTGTTTTTACAATTACCGTAATAAGATTAATAATAGCCTCCATTACGATGGGACCCAGAAAAGGACACGTAGGACCCCAATTTTTTAAAAGTGAGGGGGGTCCCTGGAACCCACTTTTTTTGGACTCAGCACGATCACTGAAGTCTGTATTTCTATTTTATTGGGGGGGGGGGATTTAAATGTTTGAAAAGTCGGTTGGGTGTGTTTTTTCCTGTCTATTAGATAAGAACAAACAGACACTCAACTGACTTTTCAAACATTTGAATATCTCTCAATATGTATGTGCAGACAACTATACTACCACTATTATTGCTCTGAATGGTGGTTATAATTCACATATGGACAATAACAGTAACGCCACAAAAACAGTTTTGTATTAATTAAAGATGAGCGGGTTCGGTTTTACTCGGTTCTCAAAACGGCATCTTATTGGCTCACGGACGTCACGTGTTTTGGATAGCCAATAAGAAACATCCGGATAAAACCGAACTGGCGTTAATTCTGGCGTTACATCCGAACCCGCTCATCTCTTGTATTAATACTGTAAGAAAATGAGTCTGTGCTTTTTATTTTTTTTTATACATTGGGCAGGATGTAAGGACGCCTGAGCTCGGTGGCCGTGCGGAATGCTGGCCAAACTCTGACGTTTTTTCAAAGGGGCAATCATTTACACGGCATGATTTAGCTTCGTAAATGATTGTCCCTTTAAAAAAAAAAGCCAGCATTCCAAACAGCCGCCGAACTGAGGCGTCATTACTTCCAGCCCATTAACTATAAATCACCATTCAATTGTGCGCCCTGCGGCTACCACTATGGGGCGCAAAACGGAGTAACTTAATTGTTGCTTTGTTCGAGCACCCATGAGCCGCGGAAGAGACATTTCTTAATGCGTTCCTGAGGGGGTGAGAAGAAATGTTGGAAGTGTCTAATTTAGGTGCCCAAACAGGAGTTTGGGTACACTAACCAGGATTTTAGAGGGAAGAAGCCACTATTCACGACTAAATAAAAATTTAATCAACCCCCCATGGGGCCGATTCAAAGTTGAATGCAATTCAGTTTTACAGGTGTGTCTTACATGTTTTCGTGCTGTGCCTGCTCTGAATGCAAGCACACGCAACTCTGTCACATCTCTACTTCTAGCTGGACGGGCACAATCACCTGACCTAGGAGTATATTCAATTAAAGTGGGATCCATTCCGACATGTATTTGTCGGAATGGATCCGACAACCCCTATTCAAATCTCATCTTAATTCGACTTTTTCAAGTCGAATTAAGATGAGGGACGCAGAAGAGGAGAGGGGGGGGCGAGCCGCGGGGAGACCAGCGGGGGACAGCCGCCGGCAGCCAGAGGAGATCAGCGCTACAGATGGATGTCACACAGCTGCCCGACCTTACGGCAGTGTCCACCCAGCTCCAGCAAGCTTGCTGGAGCCGGGTGGACGATGCCGTGAGCGGCGCGGGTGTGTCGTCCTGCTGCAGCGCTGATCTCCTCTGCGGCTCTCCCCCCCTCTGGGTCCGCATCTCAGTCAGACATCTTTTGATGTCGGACCGAGATGGTCGAAAAGTTTTCGACACAAGCACGTGGATCGGCAGTTATTCCGCCGATCCACGAGCTTTTCAACAAGTTGAATTTTTCAACTTGTCGAAAATATTGAATAGTTTGGAACCCCTTCCGACCTAAAAAAAAGTCGAAAACTGCCGTCTTTTCAACAGACAACAGTTTTTGACTTCAATTGAATATACCCCCTAAACTCTAATGAGATGGTTTGGGATGAGTTGGACCGCAGAGTGAAGGAAAAGCAGCCAACAAGTGCTCTGCACCTCTGTTAACTCCTTCAAGACAGTTGGAAAACCATTCCAGGAGACTACCTCATGAAGCCGATTGAGAGAATGCCAAGAGTGTGCAAAGCTGTCATCAAAGCAAAAGAGGGCTACTTCAAGGAATCTCAATCTAAAATATAAAACATATTTTGATTTGTTTACGACTATGTGTTCTTTCATAGTTTTGATGTCTGCAGTATGAATCTACAATGTAGAAAATAATTAAAAATAAATAAAAACCATTGAATGAAAAGGTGTGTCCAAACTTTTGACTGGTACTGTATATAAGTAAAGTTCAGAGAGGGTGTGTCAGCAAGACTGCGGGCTATGTTGTGTGCTCGCATAAAGACACCTGTTTTTAGACGTTCTTTTGCACCAAGGATAGAGCTGGTACCAGAATGCACTAGTGACATCTACTTACGCATGGGGCCAGTCTGGCCACAGAGATATGCACAACTCAGCATACAGGCTAATATAAGTATTTTGTTACGTTCATGGAAATGTGGGAGCAATTTAAGAACTACTTGTATTAATATCTGCATCATACCAAATTTCTTTATGGAGATATGAACAACTGCAGAGACCAAATCTACTTCTTTACGGTAAATATCTCAATGGGGTCGATTCAATTCGGCAACAGATGAATAGCGCCAGGAATTAGCTCCCGACGCTATTCAATTCAGCTTAAGTTAAGTCGGCGAATGCCCGTCCTTGCCGACTTAACAGGTAGTTTTGTCAGGAAAACGGGCATTTTCCAACTTAACTACCCGCGGCGATGCTGAATCCCGACAGAATCAGCCTCGCGCCGGCCGCACTTTTGTCGGTTTTCTTCTCTTACACCCCCCCCCCCCCCAGGGGTGATTGAATCGACCCCATAGTATATTTCATGATGTGTTTAGCCAGACACTATGAAAAAACACTTTGTATAACAAACAGTCAAACCACTATTATACAGACAAAGGCACAACTATATAGGCAAAGGAACAACTTCACAATTTGGACCAGTACAACCAATGGTAAGGTGCATGCACAAGTCTACTGCAACTCTGTCATAAGTTCCAATAAATCAAGGAAATCCTAACATTAGCAATTATTTGCAAGTAACTAAAAAATCAGCCAGATTGAAACTTTGAGAAACAGGTCACACTGTAATGGTGCCCATACACTTATGAGATTATCGGTACTAGCCTTCGATTTCGACCACATCTGTGAGAGAAATCGAAAGCTTTTATGCACATTTTAGTACCTTGAGACGCGATGCCGGTCGAATATCGCGTCTCATTATGTGCTGCACTTAATATTTCTTGCATCGCAGTGCGATCGCATGTGGTTTTAAGCCCACGAGATATATCGCACTGCGATGTGCGATGGGCACCCGCCGTGAGCGGCCAGAGGCCACTCCCACTCGGCGGTGACGTGCCCATCAAGTGATTACCATGCGATCTATCACATGATCACATGGTAATCACTTTGGCAGTTCAGGTGCAATTTCATCGCACCTGAACTGCCGGTGCGATGCCCTGCGATGTCGCATCGTGGGGCATCGCACAAGTGTATGGCCAGCATAAGATTCAAAAGCAGAGTAAAAAACAAAACAAAACAAAAAACAAAACAAAAAAAACATAAAAACTAATATGCACACTGAACAGCAGGAAAAAGTGGAAAAGTATTTACGTAAAGTAGCATACCTTTGTTTAAAAGTAGTTCTGGAATCATAAGATTGATAGTGAAATTGCCTTTTATGGACACTACACACTTTAGCGATTACACTGAAAGATATGAACGATCTCATTCATTAATGAAACATCACTCCCCCCGTCACCCCCCACCACCACCACCCGCAGCCATTTGCAAGTGATGTTTAAGTGAGCCCTAGGCATTGCTTGATCAGAGGCAGCACCGTGATCAGTGACACCCGGTGAAGTAAATAGAACCCCACAGCATTAAAAGTGCGCACGGCTGAAAAGGGGATGTGATCCTGCGGGAAGTCAGTGCATATTTCAGGGGCATGGCATACCAAGGAGGGTCGTGCCCTAATGGAAAGCCCTGATACACACCGGGGGAATCGGGGGAAGTCCTCCAAGCTTTCCCAGAAGAGATGCTGGGCTGCCCCTGGAAACTCTGCCTGCACTGCGGGCTCCTCCTCAATGACAGGAGATGGACACTGCACGAGAATGTCCCAGTGCAGTGCCCAGCTCCCTGTCACTGCGGAGGAGTCAGCATTTTGGTATCACCCCCTGGAAGGGCGGTCCGAATCCTCCTTGTGACTACTCTGTCTTGATAAATACATTTCAAACAAGAAACAATAATATGTGCACTCGTTTGTGCATGGAAGATTGTAAGAGTAGGTGTAAAGAAAAAAAAAAATAATAAAAATAAAAATTTATATATTTTTTTTTTTATAAATGTATTCCGATAATGCTGAAGAAATTCTATTTACCAAATAATTGTTTTTTAAGTTTTCCAGTAGTAGTAGTAGGGACCCATATATCTGCAATCAATTGGGGCAAATACCCATTCTGCCAATGCCTGGGTCAAGGAACCGGCAAAATCCAAAATGTTGGACAATCTCAATTTGCCAATTCTAACTCAAAAATTATCGGAAATCAGCAATGCAGTATTTTACTGATCATCAGAGTCCACTGATCAACATTGGAGAATCACCACTTAGATGATAGGCAAAATTACTGAAATTTATAATCTCATGGGGCTTAATTCAATTCAGTGCACTGTCATCCCCGACTAGAGGATTTCTTCTCACTCCACTCCAGGGATGTGAGCAAAAATCCAACAAAACTTGGGTCTGCAATGCTGTTTTGTGCCACAGCGCGTACAAAATAGCACTGCTGGGGGGGGGACTTTAGATGGAGAACGCCTGTTCACGCGCCTAAATACCCTGTTTAGTCCGCAAGAACCGCCCTTCCCCGACATGATGGTGCGCAAAATAGAATAGCACAGGGAGCTAATTCCCGGCACTACACAATACGCATTGAATCGAGCCCATGGAATTTAAAAATGCAAGGAGCATGATGTTAAACTTTATTACACAAACATTTTGAGAACCATTGTTTTGATATTAGCCAGGCATGCAAAACACATGCTGTCATGAAAAATATTTACCATGAACCGTTAAATAAATGTGTCCTGAATACAGCACTGCACTTTATAACAGTAGGGTGGATGTCTGGGAATTGAATTAGTCAGATTACATTATTTTAGGAAGATCGGAAATGAAAAGCTTTACTTATGTCATGGCCAGATTATGGTGGGGCGGAGGCTTGTGACAAAAGTGGAGGTAAGGAAAGAAGAATATGTCACCACATTTAATCCAAATATAACCAGCAACGCAATGCCTTTTGAAACAGGACAGAACCAAAAAACGAATAAATAACATAAAAGATGTACTGTAAAAGGATGGGTGTATGAAGAAATTTAGTGCCATTTGATAAGACTTCATGAAAAAACAAAGTTACTATAGGGAGCTTTATTTTAAGATGATTGCCTATGCTAGTCAGCACTACACAAAATGAGAATGAATATAGCAAAATGAGGTCACATAAAATAATATGCAGAGTGCAGTACAGCACAGGGAACCAGACACGTCACATCTAGGCAGAGGAGAAGAGGGAACAGCACATTTAGGTGTTTATAGCTCCGAGAGCTTTTAACGTCTGTTTACATATCAGTTGTGTGCAGCACGGTACCTGCCACAGTATCTCCCAATGCTCAGTGAGAGCACCCAGCCCATCACAGGAGCCTTTCAGTCCACCTGGATGCAAACAAGCCACTTCATTCATTCACCCTCGCCCTGTACTCTCACTGGGAGCCCATGCTGTCTCCCTTCTCTTCCTTGGGTGGGAAAATAGTGCAGTGCAAAGTGGAGCACACTGACAGCGAAGTAACATCCAGTCACCCCCATTACCCAGAAGCATCACAGCCTATTACCCCCAGGTATTTACACCTCCCCACTTACCCCATAACTAAATGCCTGTGACCCACCCCAAGACCATGCCCACTCGCCTCACTTACCTGTAAGGGGTGTTATCCCCATCCCCTCAGCTGCTCCATCTCCGCCCACCGCACTGACACCCCAACTCTCAGCGCCCTCTCTACCCGCATACCCGGCTCACCCCCTGCATCTCACCTCATCTTCCTTGTGATTCCGGATACCTCTCACCAGGTCCTGCAGGTTCTTATCAAACATGCGATCGATGCTGCCCTTCACCATACGGAGCGCCATGGCCGGACACCGGGTAGGGCCCCGCAGCTTCTGCTGGAGTCTCCTGCTGTCACCGGATACTGAGACACAAAATGGCCGCCGCTCAGCTGACTGTAGTCCCCGCCCACTAAGCCCATGTGACAGGGGGATGGCTGCTGCTGTGGCCGCTCAGTGGTGTGTCAGGATATTGCTGGCTGCCTGTCACCAGCACCAGGCCGCTGTGCATGTGATGTGTTATTAGCACTGACACTGGCGGTGATATAAGAACAGCTGCTGGCTGTAAGATACAGTTCTCGTATTATACATTATTCATGAAGCATGAGCTCCTCTGTAGTTTATTAATCCCCCGACAAAAAAAACGTGTTGTAAAATGAATAGTTTCCTTTTCTACGGTTCTCATGGCAGCCATACCACAATAGAAGAAGGCTAATTTGGTAGGAAAATTAATCCAAATGCCAAAGTAACTGAAGTGATGTGTGTTTGCCGTAGCGTCTAAAGCCATGACTTGATAAAGATTCAAAATATCTGCCTTGTGAACATAACCACTGTGTATGGGATTACATAAAAATTAACTATTTTCTCTTACTAGTGGATGCTGGGGTCTCCAAAAGGACCATGGGGTATAGACGGGATCCGCAGGAGCTTGGGCACACTAAAAAGACTTTAACTGGGTGTGAACTGGCTCCTCCCTCTATGCCCCTCCTCCAGACCTCAGTTAGACTTTGTGCCCAGGAGTGACTGGACACACACTAGGGGAGCTCTACTGAGTTTCTCTAGAAAATACTTTTGTTAGGTTTTTTATTTTCAGGGAGACCTGCTGGCTACAGGCTCCCTGCATTGTGAGACTGAGGGGAGAGAAGTCAGACCTACTTCTGCTTAGTTAAGGGCTCTGCTTCTTAGGCTACTGGACACCATTAGCTCCAGAGGGTTAGCCTAGCTGCTTGTTCCTGGAGCCGCGCCGTCACCCCCCTCACAGAAGCCAGAAGAAAGAAGCCGGGTGAGTATGAGAAGATCCGAAGACATCAGACGGCAGAAGACTTCAGTAACGAGGTAGCGCAGCGGCGCTCCATGCTCCCACACACTTCACCAACGACACTTGCGGGTGCAGGGCGCTGGGGGGGGGGGGGTAGCGCCCTGGGCAGCATGTTACTGGGGTCATCTTGAGCTGGAAGACAGGCATATTCGGTGCCCGGGCACCGTTTTTCATACCCCCGCCAGCATAAGAGATTTGAATTTTTGCGGGACTGAAGCGCGCCGGTGTGATATATGGGCGCTGGGGTGTGAGCTGGCATACTCCCTCTGTGTTTTTCTCTCTCCGGGCTTCCCTGTGGGTCTGTCCCCTGGTTTGGGCAGTGTGTGTGTGGATGTGTCGGTACTACGTGTCGGCATGTCTGAGGCTGAGTGTTCCTCCCCGGAGGAGGTTACTGGGGGCGCAGAAAAGGGGCTGAAAATGGCTCTGTCGGCACAGCCGACCCCTGATTTGGTTACTATGTTATGTACACTTAATGCAAATGTGGCCTCATTGTCTAAGAGGTTGGATAAATCTGAGTCTTAGACACAAGTATGGAGGAAATCCATGGAGGATGCTTTGACTCAGGTGCAGACCCCTTCAGGGTCACAAAAGCGTTCGTTTACCCAGATGGTAGATATGGATACCGACACGGATTCTGATTCCGATGTCGATTTCAATGAGGCTACTTTACACCCAAGGCTAGTTAAGAGTACTCAGTACATGATTGTGGCTATTAAAGATGTTTTACGTATCTCTGACGAACCTGCGGTGCAGGAAACAAGGATTTACTTATTTAAAGGGAAAAGACCTGAGGTGAAGTTTCCCCCCTCTCATGAAATGAATGCTCTTTGTGAAAAGGCTTGGGAGTTACCGGACAAGAGATGGCAGATTCCCAAGAGAATTTTCATGGCGTATCCTTTCCCCTCTGATGACAGGGAAAAATGGGAGTCGTCTCCGAATGTCGACAAGGCTCTATCCCGTTTGTCTAAGAAGGTGGCGCTTCCGTCCCCTGACACGGCAGCTCTCAAGGATCCGGCGGATCGCAAGCTGGAAACGTCTTTGAAGGCCATTTTCGTTAATACGGGTGCATTGCTCAGACCTGCTGTGGCGTTGGTATGGGTGAGTAGTGCTATTGCTAAATGGGCTGATAATTTAGCTTCTGATATATATACCCTTGATAAAGATAATATTCTTTTGACTCTTGGTTATATCAAGGACACTGCAGATTACCTGAAGGATGCGGCGAGGGATGTTGGCCTCTTGGGATCAAGAGCCAATGCCATGGCGGTCTCGGCCAGGAGGGCGCTGTGGATCCATCAATGGAATGCTGATGCCGACTCCAAGAAAAATATGGAAGCTCTTCCCTTCAAAGGTAGTGTCTTGTTTGGTGACGGCCTGGCTGACCTGGTGTCTACCGCGACTGCGGGTAAGTCATCTTTTCTTCCTTATGTTCCCACACAACAGAAAAAGGCACCCCATCAACAGATGCAGTCCTTTCGACCTAATAAATACAAATGAGGAAAAGGCTTGTCCTTCCTCGCTTCAAAGGGTAGAGGAAGGGGAAGGAAGTCGCCTGCAGTATCAGGCGCCCAGGACCAAAAGTCCTCCCCCGCCTCTACCAAGTCCACCGCATGACGCTGGGGCTCCTCTGCAGGAGTCCGGGCAGGTGGGGGTCGTCTGCGGATTTTCAGTCAGGTCTGGGTTCAATCAGGCCTGGATCCTTGGGTCCTAGACATAGTGTCTCAGGGATACAAGCTGGAGTTTCAAGAGATGCCACCTCACCGCTTTTTCATTTTGGCCTTGCCAGTGTCTCTTCCGGAAAGAGATGTGGTAAATGCTGCGATACAAAAGTTGTGTCAACAGAGGGTCACTGTTCCCGTTCCCCCGTCCCAACGGGGGGAGGGGTTCTATTCGAGCCTCTTTGTCGTACCGAAGCCGGACGGTTCGGTCAGACCGATTCTGAACCTAAAATCCCTCAATCCATATGTCACGATCCGGGTATCTGGACGCCATTACTTACCCTTCAGATGCCTCCTAAGGCTGGCTCAGCGTTCCAGGACCGGATCCCGCTGTTCCTGAGTTTCCACATGCAGAATGTCAGAGTGGTGATTTCATCAGCCGCGGCCTCCGCTGTGCCCGCGTGGTTAAATGTGCGCTTGTCAGTCTGGCGTCTCCTGTCTCCTGTGGCCGGCGTCGCCATTACTGTTTCAATTCTCACATGGATTACAAACCAAACTTCCCTCCAAGTGTCTGCATGGGCGCAGCCATCTTGGATTTTGTCATCTGATTATTTCCACCAATCTGCTGTCTGTATTGTTGATTTGCATAATTGCCTAGCCAACCCCTTCCTTGCTGCAGGTATAAGTATGCTGTGCCTGAGCAAGGAAGGCGTCAGTGCTTTGGTTGTCTAACCTAGTTCCAGTTTGTCTCTCTCCTGTGGTTGTCTTCCAGGTTCCAGCTCCTGTCTCCAGACTTCTGCTATAGAGACCCGCACCAGCATTCCATCTGCGGTGTGGCCTGACTCTCCGATCCATTCTGGACTCACCTGTTTCCAGCTACAACAATCACCTGCTTCCAGCCCAGCTTCCAGCGGTGTACAGCTTCTCTTAAAGGGCCGGTGTCCTTTCTGCAGTTTACCACTCTCCACCGGTATTATTATTTCACCGCTCTCAAACTCCAAACTTCATTATTATTTCACCGCTCTCAAACAATCACCTGCTTCCAGCCCAGCTTCCAGCAGTGTATAGCTTCTCTTAAAGGGCCGGTGTCCTTTTCTGCAGTTTACCACTCTCCACCGGTATTATTATTTCACCGCTCTCAAACTCCAAACTTCATTATTATTTAATCGCTCTCAAGTTCGTTTATTATTTAACTGGTTCCAGCCAGTATCCACTCCGTACCAACAACAGTCTGGTTCCAGCCAGTATCCACAGCAGCCGTTTTTCCTTCAGCAGCCCAGCCTTTCCTGGAACATCAGCTGGTACGATCCTGGGTTCTCTCCATTGCTACAGTCAGGCCTGGTAAGGACTTTCCAACTAGAAGATTATAAGAACTGTCTCACACTACCAGTGCCTGTGGCCCTTGCCACCCTGTAGTACCCAGGAATTGTATTTATCCTCTGTTGACTTTTATGTTTCCTTTTACTGCTGCTGTGTTACGGAGTTTGTCATAATAAACATCATTGACTTTTATCCTGGTTGTCGTGGTCACGCCTTCGGGCAGTTATTCTACATGTTACTTACATGTCTAGGGGTCTGATACAACCTCCCAGGTTCCGTTACATCTCAGCCCCTATAACTGAGGCTGCCTCCCGTCAGCTCAGTCCCTCAGTTGTGACAGTAAGCACTGACCTAATGAATCCAGCCGGAGACCAGGATCAAGCGGCCAGGCCGATGCAAGAACTGGCAGCCCGACTTGAACATCAGGAGGCTGCACAGGGCCACATCATCCGCTGTCTCCAGGATCTCTCTACACGGCTGGATGGGATTCAAACGACCCTCCGTGGACCTGGCACGTCCGGTGCGTCCACTACAGTAACACCAGCTGTAACCCCACCCACCTTACCCATTTCCAGTCCACATCTTCATCTTCCAACGCCAGCAAAATTTGATGGATCTCCAAGGTTCTGCAGGGGATTTCTCAATCAATGTGAAATCCACTTTGAGCTTCTACCTGGCAATTTCTTCAGTGACCGTACCAAAATTGCCTATATCATCTCCCTTCTCAGTGGCTCAGCCCTTGACTGGGCATCACCTTTATGGGAGAAGTCTGATCCCCTGCTATCCTCCTATACTGACTTTGTAGCTACATTCAGGCGCATCTTCGACGAGCCAGGCCGGATAACATCTGCTTCATCTGAGATTCTCCGTTTACGCCAGGGAACACGTACTGTGGGACAGTATCTTATACAGTTTAAAATCCTGGCATCCGAACTGGCATGGAACGACGAGGCCCTGTATGCTGCATTCTGGCATGGCTTATCAGAACGCATCAAGGATGAGTTAGCTACCAGAGACTTGCCCTCTAAGTTGGATGAGCTAATTTCTCTTTGCACGAAGGTTGATCTACGTTTCAGAGAGAGAGCAACCGAGCGAGGAAGATCATCTACTCCTAAATCTTCTGCTCCTCCTCCTCGTCAACCATCTCCATCCAAGGATGAGCCTATGCAAATTAGTCGTTCCCGTCTATCTCCCGCTGAGCGCCGAAGACGTCTCTCTGAGTCTCTCTGTCTCTACTGTGCAGCTCCGTCGCACACTATCAATGCCTGTCCCAAACGTCCGGGAAACTCCAGATCCTAGCTCGCCAAGGAGAGGGCCGGCTAGGAGTAATGATCTCCTCTCCATCTCCTCATGACTGTAACCTCCCAGTGTCGCTCCAAATTGCTCAACGTTACAGGAACGTCATTGCCCTCCTTGATTCCGGAGCAGCTGGAAATTTCATAACCGAAGCTTATGTTAAACGGTGGTCCCTACCCACCGAGAGACTGTCCTCGTCCATCTCTTTGACTGCCGTGGATGGCAGCAAGATTTTTGACGCAGTCATTTCCTTAAGGACTCTTCCAGTTCGTCTGAGAGTGGGAGTTCTTCATTCTGAGTATATTTCTTTTTTAGTGATTCCAAGAGCCACACATCCAGTGGTTTTAGGCCTTCCATGGCTCCGTCTCCACAACCCATCAATTGACTGGACGACTACGCAAATACTGGCATGGGGTCCCTCCTGTGCTGAGACTTGTTTAGCCAAAGTTCTTCCTGTTTGTTCTTCCTTCCCCGGGTCATCTGATGTTCCGCCTCCTCCATATCAAGACTTCACGGACGTGTTCAGTAAAGCCTCTGCTGATATCCTTCCTCCTCATAGAGAATGGGACTGCCCAATCGACCTCATTCCAGGGAAGGTTCCACCGCGAGGCCGAACTTATCCGTTGTCTCTGCCTGAGACACACTCCATGGAAGAGTACATCAAAGAGAACCTGGCGAAGGGTTTCATCCGACCATCTTCTTCTCCAGCCGGCGCAGGCTTCTTCTTCGTTAAGAAGAAAGACGGTGGTCTGCGTCCGTGCATCGACTACAGAGGTCTGAACGACATTACCGTCAAGAACCGATACCCTTTACCCCTGATTACCGAGCTCTTTGATAGAGTTAGTGGTGCAACTATTTTCACAAAGCTGGACTTGAGGGGTGCCTACAATCTCATCCGAATCCGTGAGGGTGACGAGTGGAAGACCGCCTTTAACACCCGTGACGGACATTATGAGTACCTCGTCATGCCCTTCGGATTGAGCAACGCTCCAGCAGTCTTCCAGCACTTCGTGAATGAGATTTTCAGGGACATCTTGTACCGCCATGTCGTGGTTTATCTAGACGACATCCTCATCTTTGCTAATAATCTCGAAGATCATCGTTTCTGGGTAAAAGAGGTTCTTTCCCGTCTCCGTGTCAATCACCTCTATTGTAAATTGGAGAAGTGTGTGTTTGAAGTTAAAACCATTCCGTTTCTAGGTTACATTGTGTCCGGTTCCGGACTAGAGATGGATCCTGAGAAACTCCAAGCAATCCAGAATTGGCCTATACCCTTAAGCCTCAAAGGGGTCCAGAGGTTCTTAGGGTTCGCCAATTATTATAGAAAATTTATACGAGACTTTTCCACCATCGTGGCGCCTATCACTGCATTAACCAAGAAAGGTGCTAATCCGTCCAAGTGGTCCGAGGAAGCTACACAGGCCTTTCACCTTCTGAAGCAACGGTTCATCTCTGCACCAGTTCTGAAACAGCCCGACACCGACTCTCCTTTTATCTTAGAGGTAGATGCCTCCTCCGTTGGAGTAGGAGCGGTGTTATCCCAGAGGGCCAAAGATGGACATCTACATCCTTGCAGTTTCTTCTCCCGGAAGTTCTCCCCAGCTGAGCGCAACTATGCCATTGGCGATCAGGAGTTGCTAGCCATCAAGCTCGCTCTGGAGGAGTGGAGATACCTGTTGGAGGGAGCTTCCCACTCAATCACCATACTTACCGACCACAAAAATCTTTTATATCTCAAAGGCGCACAATGTCTGAATCCTCGTCAGGCCAGATGGGCACTTTTCTTCTCTAGGTTTGACTTTAAACTCCAGTTCTGTCCGGGTTCTCAGAATCGTAAGGCCGATGCCCTTTCCCGCTCATGGGAGCAAGAAAATGAGTCCGAGTCTGCAGACAAGCATCCTATTATTAATCCGTTGGCATTCTCCACGGTAGAGATGGACTCTACGCCTCCACCAGGGAAAAGTTTTGTTAAGCCAGTTCTAAGGAAGAAGCTTATGCATTGGGCCCATGCTTCCCGTTTTGCTGGACATACAGGCATTCAGAAAACCCTTGAATTTATTTCTAGGTCCTACTGGTGGCCAACTCTGAAGAAGGACGTTATGGAATTTATTGCCTCCTGCCCAAAGTGTGCCCAACAAAAAGTCTCCCGCCAGTAGCCTGCGGGGCAACTGGTTCCATTATCTGTTCCCCGTCGACCTTGGACCCATTTGTCGATGGACTTTGTTTCCGATCTACCTATCTGCAACAAGTTTAATACCATCTGGGTGGTAGTTGACCGGTTCACCAAGATGGCACATTTCATCCCTCTCACCGGTCTTCCGTCAGCTTCCAAGTTGGCTCAAGTGTTTATACAAGAGATCTTCCGACTTCACGGTCTTCCTGAAGAGATCATCTCGGATCGTGGAGTACAATTTAAATTTTGGCGAAGTTTGTGTCAAGCCCTCCAAGTCAAGTTAAAGTTTTCCACGGCTTACCATCCTCAGACCAATGGTCAAACCGAGAGGGTGAATCAGGACTTGGAGGCCTTCCTCCGTATATATGTGTCTTCCTCTCAAGATGACTGGGTTCAACTCCTTCCTTGGGCCGAGTTCAGCCACAACAATCAATACCATTCCTCATCTTCTTCTACACCATTCTTCATTAATTATGGATTCCACCCTAAAGTCCCAGAATTCCAACCGCTTCCCGCAACTTCTGTTCCAGCAGTGGATGTCACCTTGCGTCAGTTTTCAAATAACTGGAGGAACGTCCGCGCAGCCCTGCTTAAAGCCTCATTCAGGTATAAGAAGTTTGCCGATAGGAAGCGTAGAGCGGTTCCTGCTCTCAAGGTGGGTGATCGTGTGTGGCTGTCCACGAAGAATTTGAGGTTGAGAGTTCCCAGCATGAAATTTGCACCTCGCTACATCGGACCCTTCAAGATTGAACAAGTCATCAATCCTGTTGCCTACAGGTTACAGTTACCATCCTTCTTGAAAATACCCAGGACATTTCATGTTTCTTTGTTGAAACCGCTGATCCTGAATAGGTTTCATTCCGCACTTCCTCCAGCTCCCAAAGTTCAGACTCAACGGGGAGTCGAGTACGAGGTGGCCAAGATTTTGGACTCACGTTTCCGTTACGGTCAGTTACAATACCTCATTGACTGGAAGGGCTATGGTCCTGAAGAACGCTCTTGGACCAATGCCTCAGACGTCCATGCTCCTGCCTTGGTCCGAAATTTCCACGCAAAGTTTCCTTTAAAGCCTAAGAAGTGTCCTGGGGCCACTCCTAAAGGGGGGGGTGCTGTCACGATCCGGGTATCTGGACGCCATTACTTACCCTTCAGATGCCTCCTAAGGCTGGCTCAGCGTTCCAGGACCGGATCCCGCTGTTCCTGAGTTTCCACATGCAGAATGTCAGAGTGGTGATTTCATCAGCCGCGGCCTCCGCTGTGCCCACGTGGTTAAATGTGCGCTTGTCAGTCTGGCGTCTCCTGTGGCCGGCGTCGTCATTACTGTTTCAATTCTCACATGGATTACAAACCAAACTTCCCTCCAAGTGTCTGCATGGGCGCAGCCATCTTGGATTTTGTCATCTGATTATTTCCACCAATCTGCTGTCTGTATTGTTGATTTGCATAATTGCCTAGCCAACCCCTTCCTTGCTGCAGGTATAAGTATGCTGTGCCTGAGCAAGGAAGGCGTCAGTGCTTTGGTTGTCTAACCTAGTTCCAGTTTGTCTCTCTCCTGTGGTTGTCTTCCAGGTTCCAGCTCCTGTCTCCAGACTTCTGCTATAGAGACCCGCACCAGCATTCCATCTGCGGTGTGGCCTGACTCTCCGATCCATTCTGGACTCACCTGTTTCCAGCTACAACAATCACCTGCTTCCAGCCCAGCTTCCAGCAGTGTACAGCTTCTCTTAAAGGGCCGGTGTCCTTTCTGCAGTTTACCACTCTCCACCGGTATTATTATTTCACCGCTCTCAAACTCCAAACTTCATTATTATTTCACCGCTCTCAAACAATCACCTGCTTCCAGCCCAGCTTCCAGCAGTGTATAGCTTCTCTTAAAGGGCCGGTGTCCTTTTCTGCAGTTTACCACTCTCCACCGGTATTATTATTTCACCGCTCTCAAACTCCAAACTTCATTATTATTTCATCGCTCTCAAGTTCGTTTATTATTTAACTGGTTCCAGCCAGTATCCACTCCGTACCAACAACAGTCTGGTTCCAGCCAGTATCCACAGCAGCCGTTTTTCCTTCAGCAGCCCAGCCTTTCCTGGAACATCAGCTGGTACGATCCTGGGTTCTCTCCATTGCTACAGTCAGGCCTGGTAAGGACTTTCCAACTAGAAGATTATAAGAACTGTCTCACACTACCAGTGCCTGTGGCCCTTGCCACCCTGTAGTACCCAGGAATTGTATTTATCCTCTGTTGACTTTTATGTTTCCTTTTACTGCTGCTGTGTTACGGAGTTTGTCATAATAAACATCATTGACTTTTATCCTGGTTGTCGTGGTCACGCCTTCGGGCAGTTATTCTACATGTTACTTACATGTCTAGGGGTCTGATACAACCTCCCAGGTTCCGTTACATCTCAGCCCCTACAACTGAGGCTGCCTCCCGTCAGCTCAGTCCCTCAGTTGTGACACCATACTTGAAAGTTTTCAAGTTCAAGATGGAATCTCTTCGAGCTGTGATCTCCAGCCTAGAAGGGGGGGATTTTATGGCGTCAGTCGACATAAAGGATGCCTACTTACACGTCCCGATATATCCTCCGCATCAGGCCTTCCTGAGATTTGCGGTGCAGGATTGTCATTACCAATTTCAGACGTTGCCGTTTGGGCTTTCCACGGCCCAAGGGTTTTCACCAAGGTCATGGCAGAAATGATGGTTCTCCTCTGCAAGCAAGGGGTTACAATTATCCCGTACTTGGACGATCTCCTGATAAAGGCGAGGTCCAAGGAACAGATGTTAAGAAATGTGGATCTCTCCCTGTCGGTTCTGCGACAACACGGTTGGGTTCTAAATTTGCCAAAGTCTCAGTTGATCCCGGTTACTTGGCTGCCCTTTCTGGGCATGATTCTAGACACGGAGTTACAGAGAGTGTTTCTTCCGGAAGACAAAGCTCTGGAAATACAGACAATGGTCAGGGAGCTTCTGAGACCGACAAGTGTGTCGATTCATCAATGTATTCGGGTTCTGGGGAAGATGGTGGCGGCTTACGAAGCCATTCCGTTTGGCAGGTTTCATGCCCGGGTGTTTCAGTGGGATCTGCTGGACAAATGGTCCGGGTCTCACCTGCACATGCACCGGAAAATAAGTCTATCTTCCAGGGCCAGGATTTCTTTCCTGTGGTGGCTACAAAGCTCTCACCTTCTAGAGGGACGCCGATTCGGAATCCAGGACTGGGTCCTTCTGACAACAGATGCAAGTCTCCGAGGCTGGGGTGCAGTCACGCAAGGAAGCAAATTTCAGGGAAAATGGTCAAGCCAGGAATCTTGTCTCCACATAAATGTTCTTGAGTTAAGAGCCATTTACAACGACCTGCTACAAGCGAAGAGCCTTCTTCAGGGTCATCCTGTCCTAATCCAGTCGGACAACATAACAGCGTGGCGTATGTAAACCGCCAAGGTGGAACAAGGAGCAGGGCGGCTATGGCG
Source organism: Pseudophryne corroboree (assembly GCF_028390025.1). Taxonomy (NCBI): domain Eukaryota; kingdom Metazoa; phylum Chordata; class Amphibia; order Anura; family Myobatrachidae; genus Pseudophryne; species Pseudophryne corroboree. The sequence goes on along the minus strand of NC_086444.1, from coordinate 694,744,667 downwards.
GAGGCCACAAGAATCCTTCGCTGGGCGGAACAGCACGTGAGCGCTCTGTCAGCAGTCTTCCTCCCGGGCGTGGATAACTGGGAACCAGACTTCCTCAGCAGACATGATCTCTATCCGGGAGAGTGGGCTCTTCACCAAGAGGTATTTGCAGAAGTGACGGGGCGTTGGGGAATTCCTCTGATAGACATGATGGCATCTCGCCTCAACAAGAAGCTTCCGAGGTATTGTTCCAGGTCAAGAGTTACTTACATGTCTAGGGGTCTGATACAACCTCCCAGGTTCCGTTACATCTCAGCCCCTACAACTGAGGCTGCCTCCCGTCAGCTCAGTCCCTCAGTTGTGACACCATACTTGAAAGTTTTCAAGTTCAAGATGGAATCTCTTCGAGCTGTGATCTCCAGCCTAGAAGGGGGGGATTTTATGGCGTCAGTCGACATAAAGGATGCCTACTTACACGTCCCGATATATCCTCCGCATCAGGCCTTCCTGAGATTTGCGGTGCAGGATTGTCATTACCAATTTCAGACGTTGCCGTTTGGGCTTTCCACGGCCCAAGGGTTTTCACCAAGGTCATGGCAGAAATGATGGTTCTCCTCTGCAAGCAAGGGGTTACAATTATCCCGTACTTGGACGATCTCCTGATAAAGGCGAGGTCCAAGGAACAGATGTTAAGAAATGTGGATCTCTCCCTGTCGGTTCTGCGACAACACGGTTGGGTTCTAAATTTGCCAAAGTCTCAGTTGATCCCGGTTACTTGGCTGCCCTTTCTGGGCATGATTCTAGACACGGAGTTACAGAGAGTGTTTCTTCCGGAAGACAAAGCTCTGGAAATACAGACAATGGTCAGGGAGCTTCTGAGACCGACAAGTGTGTCGATTCATCAATGTATTCGGGTTCTGGGGAAGATGGTGGCGGCTTACGAAGCCATTCCGTTTGGCAGGTTTCATGCCCGGGTGTTTCAGTGGGATCTGCTGGACAAATGGTCCGGGTCTCACCTGCACATGCACCGGAAAATAAGTCTATCTTCCAGGGCCAGGATTTCTTTCCTGTGGTGGCTACAAAGCTCTCACCTTCTAGAGGGACGCCGATTCGGAATCCAGGACTGGGTCCTTCTGACAACAGATGCAAGTCTCCGAGGCTGGGGTGCAGTCACGCAAGGAAGCAAATTTCAGGGAAAATGGTCAAGCCAGGAATCTTGTCTCCACATAAATGTTCTTGAGTTAAGAGCCATTTACAACGACCTGCTACAAGCGAAGAGCCTTCTTCAGGGTCATCCTGTCCTAATCCAGTCGGACAACATAACAGCGTGGCGTATGTAAACCGCCAAGGTGGAACAAGGAGCAGGGCGGCTATGGCGGAGGCCACAAGAATCCTTCGCTGGGCGGAACAGCACGTGAGCGCTCTGTCAGCAGTCTTCCTCCCGGGCGTGGATAACTGGGAACCAGACTTCCTCAGCAGACATGATCTCTATCCGGGAGAGTGGGCTCTTCACCAAGAGGTATTTGCAGAAGTGACGGGGCGTTGGGGAATTCCTCTGATAGACATGATGGCATCTCGCCTCAACAAGAAGCTTCCGAGGTATTGTTCCAGGTCAAGAGACCCCCAAGCCAGTGCAGTGGACGCCCTGGTAACTCCGTGGGTGTTTCAGTCGGTATATGTGTTCCCTCCGCTTCCTCTCATTCCAAAGGTGCTGGGGATCATACGACGAACAAGGGTTCAGGCGATTCTCGTCGTTCCAGACTGGCCACGCAGGGCCTGCTATCCGGATCTTCGGGAATTGTTTGTGGAAGATCCTTGGCCGTTTCCTCTAAGAGAGGACTTGTTACTGCAGGGGCCCTACGTGTTTCCGGACTTACTGCGGCTGCATTTGACAGCGTGGAAGTTGAGCGCCAAATCTTAGCTTGAAAATGTATTCCTGGGGAGGTCATCCCCACTCTCCTTAAGGCTAGGAAGGAGGTTACGGCGAAACATTATCACCGTATTTGGAGAAAGTATGTTTCGTGGTGTGAAACCAAAGCAGCTCCTGCGGAGGAATTTCACTTGGGTCGGTTTCTCCATTTTTTGCAGGCAGGCGTCGATGCAGGCCTGAAATTGGGCTCCATCAAAGTGCAGATTTCGGCTTTATCTATTTTCTTTCAAAAGGAATTGGCCGTTCTTCCTGAGGTTCAGACTTTCGTGAAGGGAGTGCTGCATATTCATCCTCCATTTGTGCCGCCTGTGGCGCCGTGGGATCTTGAAGTGGTGTTGCAGTTTCTTATGTCTCACTGGTATGAACCTTTGCGTAAGGTTGAGTTAAAGTTTCTCACTTGGAAGGTGGTCATGCTTTTGGCTCTGGCGTCGGCCAGGCGACTGTCAGAGTTGGCGGCCTTGTGTCACAAGAGTCCATATTTGATCTTCCATTCGGATAGAGCGGAATTGAGGACTCGTCAACAATTTCTGCTGAAGGTGGTTTCTTCGTTTCACATTAACCAACCTATTGTGGTGCCTGTGGTTACAGAGGCTGTGGCGGTTCCAAAGTCTCTTGATGTTGTAAGAGCTTTGAAAATTTACGTCGCCAGAACGGCTATTACCAGGAAAACAGAGGCTTTGTTTGTCCTGTATGCTTCCAACAAGATTGGAAATCCTGCTTCTAAGCAAACTATTGCACGCTGGATTTGTAATACGATTCAGCAAGCTCATTCTTCGTCTGGGCTACCGTTGCCGAAGTCAGTAAAGGCCCATTCTACCAGAAAAGTGGGCTCGTCTTGGGCGGCTGCCCGAGGGGTCTCGGCACTTCAGCTTTGCCGAGCAGCTACGTGGTCAGGTTCAAACACCTTTGCTAAGTTTTACAAGTTTGATACCCTGGCTGATGAGGACCTCATGTTTGCTCAGTCGGTGCTGCAGAGTCGTCCGCACTCTCCCGCCCGTTCTGGAGCTTTGGTATAGACTCCATGGTCCTTTTGGAGTCCCCAGCATCCTCTAGGACGTAAGAGAAAATAGGATTTTAATACCTACCGGTAAATCCTTTTCTCCTAGTCCGTAGAGGATGCTGGGCGCCCATCCCAGTGCGGACTGTTGCTTGCAGTGTATTATAACTGGTTAAATTTGTTTACACGCGGGTTGTGTATTAGTTATATTCAGCTTGTTGCTGTTGTTAATTCATACTGTTATCTGGTTTCCTGCTACTCCGGTTGTACGGTATGTTTGTGGTGTGGGCTGGTAGGTTTCTCGCCCTTAGTTTAAACAAAAATCCTTTCCTCGAAATGTCCGTCTCTCCTGGGCACAGTTCCTATAACTGAGGTCTGGAGGAGGGGCATAGAGGGAGGAGCCAGTTCACACCCAGTTAAAGTCTTTTTAGTGTGCCCAAGCTCTTGCGGATCCCGTCTATACCCCATGGTCCTTTTGGAGTCCCCAGCATCCTCTACGGACTAGGAGAAAAGAATTTACCGGTAGGTATTAAAATCCTATTTTAGTTAGCAGCAGAAAATAGAGTTTTTATTGTTCAATTATGGGGTCTATTCGTGAAGCAGTGAAAAGAGTGGAGAAGTGAGCCTGTGAGAAGTTGTCCTTGGCAACCAATCAGCTGCTCTGTACAGATGTATAGTATGAAAATTATAAATGTTACTTCAATGCTGATTGGTTGCCATGGGCAATTTCTCCACTGGCTCACTTCTCCACCCTTTTCACTGCTTCATGAATAGACCCCTAACTGTGAACTATCAACTAACTGCACATCACACACATCATAAAGTCCATGTCAACTCCACTGTTTACATTAAAACAGCATCTCATCACAGGGGCCAAAAGCAGAAAAATATGTTTATTCCAAGATACAGCAGTTGTATTAGTTTAAGTATACCACTCAATTTTGTTGATAGTAAAATGGGGCTTTCACGAACCATAATCAGGCGCATCCAAAAACGGTGATTGGTCAAGGGTGGAGGGAGCATAGCCTCACGCCACAACCCTGTTTTCATCATTTTGGGGACATGCCCAGATCTCCCCAAGCAGCCGGGCAGCCCCTGGCTCACCTCCCTGCACTGTTTAGATGTTTCTATTCGGGGATCACTCGCTGCTTTGCAGAGAAGCGGTGATCATAGGTTCCCCAACCTTACCCCCACCCATGGGACACTGCGGCCCGCGGGTGGGACAGTGTCTGAATAGTGGGCACCTGGACAGTTGGGATGTATGTTTTATTGTTTTTTGGGATAAGATTTTCTCAGCAAAAATCCCTTACCTAATTGCTGAGAGGCTACTGAAACATATTTTAGTGGCCCTCCAATCAACGCCATTTTCTTAAAATGCCACTCCAAACAAATACGTTTAGATACCTCTGCTGTAGATAGATAGCTACATAGGCACTAAGATGAATAGATACAGTAGATAGAAAAATATCTGTGGTGAAATGCTTGCAGTTTGAATGTTGTTTTTCCAAATATATTTTATTGAGTTATAGCTACAAACCAGAATGAGCAGTACAAATAATAGGTACAGGGTCTAATATACATGACTGAGAACATGTAAATGGAGAGATATAGAACGGCAACTGTATAATCCCAAACATACCTCACATTTTCCATTTTCGAACATATAACACATGTACTAAAAGGGTGACCAGGACATAGGGGGTAATTCCAAGTTGATCGCAACAGGATTTTTGTTAGCAATTGGGCAAAACCATGTTCACTGCAGGGGAGGCAGATATAACATGTGCAGAGAGAGTTAGATTTGGGTGGGGTGTGTTCAATCTGCAATCTAATTTGCAGTGTAAAAATAAAGCAGCCAGTATTTACCCTGTACAGAAACAAAATAACCCACCCAAATCTAACTCTCTCTGCAAATGTTAAATCTGCCTCCCCTGCAGTGCACATGTTTTAACCAACTGCTAACAAAAATCCTGCTGCGATCAACTTGGAATTACCCCCATAGTACGATAAAGTAACATGAAGAGAAGTAGAAGTAGATATACACTTCTACAAGATCGTAACAGGTCTAAAACAGAACTAAAACTGTAGTTATATCAAGGCGTCCTTCAACATGGAGTAAATGTAACAAATGTAACAAAAACATTGTCCGCCAAGGCCAGGGGGCCCTCAACCCATCCATGGAGAGAATATCAAGGCAGGGAAAAAAGAAAAGTATACGAGTACTGGAGATCAAAGAGAGACTGGAAGAGGAATGGCGTGAGGTGTGGGGGAGGGTAAGAAAGGGAGAGTTGGCGCAGACAGCCGAGAGAGGCCATCAGTAGTATCGAGTCATGGCAGAGAAATAGGGGGTCTATGGTCTAGAAGTTGATGACAGTACCATGTGGTGCAGTGGAAGCTTTGTTGAATGGCAAGTTTGGTGAATGTAGGCAGGGTATGTATATATTTTCCCCAGCAATGAAACAGTGCAGGGGTAAGAGTCTCTTTATCAAGAGAGGTCTCTAACCAATCCATGGTAAAGAGAAAGAGTAGTCTGGAGGTAGCCATGGGTAGGGAGGGGGGAGTGGTGTGTATCCACTGTTGGAGAATAGCTTTCCTCCCCACAGCTGATAAGAGAGTTACTAATTTTTTTCGGTAGAGGGAATGGTTGGCTGGTCCAGGAGGTATCCAAAAAGAGCCCAAGAGGTGGTACATTGAAAATCAATACCTAGTGTAGAAGAGCTGTATGCCTGCAACCCGCCCCAAAACGTTTATATGTGAGGGCAATGCCAAAAGCAATGCATGATGTCAGCTACTGGTGCGGAGTATTTAACGCATGCTGCAGACTCCGAGAGGCCCATCAAGTGACTTCATTTTGGAGAAATGTAAGCCCTATGCAAGATTTTATATGACATTTCCTGTTAGACACTCGCCGGAATAAGCTTCAAAGACACATTAAAGCAGTCTAACACTGCCTCCGGGGACAAAGAAGGGATTTGGGATGATCATTTTTTAAGTTGTAAAAGATCTGAGGAGGGGATAATGCCCGTGCGAATTCGGGCGTAGATAGTTGAAATGGAGTATGTACCGGAGTGTAGAAGCGTATCAAGGGGATTGAGAAAATCCCTACCATCAAGTCGTGCCAGGACTGAACTTATATAATGAGAGGCCTGAAAATAATAGAATTTGTGGCTGGGGTTAATGTTATATTTGTCTACAGCCTCAGTGAAGGTGAGTGGTTCGTGTAAGGAGTTGAGGAGATTGTGAATATGTGTGATTCCCGCCGCATGCCAGCTATTAAAAGGGAAGGAGGCATGCCCGTTGTGAAAGTCTAAGTTCCCCAGAAAAGGGAGAAACGGAGAATGAAGACAGTGTATATCCAATGATTTCCTAGACCTTTTCCATGCTAAGATAGTAGAGGTCAAGAGGGTAATATCTAAGAGAGGCGTCTTCAGAGTAGCACTACTGGCATGTAGGATGTAGCTAAGAGACAAAGGGGTGCATAGTTGAGAGTCTAGCAACGAGTCGGTGAAGATATTTGTGGCGCTGAGCCAATCCATGGCTATGCGGAGAAGGCAGGCCCTATTATACTGCTCTATGTCAGTCAAATTTAGTCCCCCATTCTGAACTGATTGGGACAATTTGAGAAAACTTATCCGAGGCCGTTTATTGGCCCATATAAATTTAGATATGTGTGCGTTAAGAAGGGATAAATCCGATTTTGTGAGCTATATAGGGACCATCTGTAGTACGTAGAGCAATTTGGAAAAGCTTGCCACTTTGACAAGGTTACATCATTCTAGGAGGTTGAGAGGAAAATTTTGCCAGAGGCCAAGCTCAGTTTGAATTTGAGTGAGAATAGGTTGGATATTGTAGGAGTAAAGGAGGGAGGGATCTGCGGGTAGTAGAACCCCTAGATAAGTGAGGTGGGTGGGGGCCCATCGGAACGGAAAAGGGGGGTCCCAACCTACAGTGGCTTGTCAAAATATGGCTAGGGCTTCCGATTTGTCATAATTAATCGAGAAGCCTGCAAAGGAAGAAAAGCAGATTATAGCTTCTTGTAGTGCCGGTATTGATTGTTTGGGATTCGAAGTGAGAAGGAGGATATCATCCGCGAATGCTATGATTTTCAGTTATTGAGTGCCAATCAATATTCCTCTGAAACTAGTTAAACTAACAATGTGGCGTATAAAGGGTTCTAAGACTAAATTGAAAAGGAGGGGAGAAAGGGGGCATCCCTGTCTGGTTCCTCTTTCAAGAGTAAAAGGAGTGGAAGAGATATTATTGACCATCACTTGCGCCGTAGGAATAGTATAGAGGGAGTTGACAAGACCACAAAACCTCTCCCTGAAATGTTGGTGGCGTAAGACCCGATCAAGGTGAGGCCAAGCGATCTTGTCAAAGGCCTTTTCTGCGTCTAGATTAATCAAGATGTTATTGACTAAGTTATGGGAGCGAGAGTGAGTGATGGCGGCCAGAGCCGCCCTAATGCCCTTCACAGATTGTCTATTTCTAAGGAAGCCCAGCTGGACTGGTGATATGATATGAGACAGGCAAGATTGTAGGCGAGAGGCCATTAGTTTGGTCAAGATTTTGAAGTCTTGATTTAAGAGGGATATTGGTCTGTAGGAACTAGGAAGGGAGGGGTCTTTGCCATGCTTCGCTATGACAATAATTTTAGCTTCATTGAACCTAATCGGGGTTAGTTTGGAAGAAAGCATATGATTGTAAAGGGATGTGAGAGTAGGGGCCAATTCATCACGCATCATTTTGTAAAATTCTGCGCTAAAGCCGTCGGGACCAGGGCTTTTATTATTAGGTAAGCTTTTAATAGTGTCTACAACCTCCTCAGTGGTAATTGGGCTGTCCAGTAGGTCTCTTTCTTCCTGAGAGAGGATCGGGAGATCAGTGGATTTGAGAAAAGAATAATTAGCAGCAGGGTCATCAGGGCCTTTGGTGTATAAAGAGCGGTAGAAGCGCATAAATTCGGTGCAAATAGATTCAGGGTCTGAAACCAATTTACCGGAGATATCAATGGCGTTGATCCAAGTACGGGATTTGGGACCCTTAATCAAGTTAGCTAATAGTCTGCCCGACTTATTGCAACATCTGTGAAACTTATTCCTTTGATAAGAGATCTTTGATAAGAGAGTTGAGCTCGTTCAGTGAGGAAAGTGTCATATATGAGCTTTGCTGAAAGATAAGCCTCTTTGCATGTTGGGGTGTCATGTTGTTTGTATCTCCAATATGGGGAGGTTAGCGACGCACTCAGAGTCTGCAGCTGCAAAGAGAATTTTTCCGCTTGGAGTAAGTAGAGGACATGACGTGCCCTCTGAGGACCGCTTTAGCAGCACCCCAAAATATAGGGGAATCTAGTGTTTGGTCACTATTGTCCAAAGTGTAATTAAGCCAGGATTGTTTGAGGTGGAGAAGAAAGTCAGTGGAGTGGCAGAGGTATGCAGGAAAGCGCCAACATGGGGGGCCACGAGGAGACAAAGTTATTCGGATATCTATGGATATAGGGGCATGATCGGAGATGATGATGTCTGCAATAGACATGTGTGTAACCTTGGGAAAGAGGGATGTGGAAGTGAAGAAATAGTCAATGCGAGAGTGGGAGGAGAGGGGATGAGAGTAAAAGGAAAAGTCTTTCTGAGTTGGGTGAAAGATGCGCCAAGGGTCAAGTAAGTCGAGTTGTGTGCAAAAAGAAGATAGCAGTTGAGAGGTGGAGAGAGAGGCGGGAGCACTTACCCGAGATCTGTCCATGGATGGGTCGAACACCAGATTGAAATCTCCACCCACAACCAAGTTTTGGCCACCCCATTGTAGGAGCGTCGATAAGAGAGCTGCAAAGAAAGAATCAGGGGAGACATTGGGAGCATATACATTAAGGAAGGTATACATGGTATTATCGATCAGTGCGTCAAGTAAAACGAATCTGCCTTCAGGATCAATATGTTTCCTACTGATTGAGTGCTGTAAACTGGCATGGAAAATGATGGGTACTCCCCGGGACATAGTGTGATATGGGGCCGAAATGCATTCCCCTATCCAAGGAGCCCGTAAGGAGTTCCGAAGGTCGTCTAACCAGTGCGTCTCCTGAAGAAATACAACCTGAGGGGCCATACATTTTAAATGTGAGACTACTTTCTTTCTTTTAACGGGATGATTAAGTCCCTCTACATTCCACGAGATTATGCGTAACGTATGAGTATTGCGAGAGACTCCAGTATCATGAGACTGTGGGGAGGCTGCAGAAGCCATATTAGCCCACACCTACAGTCGGAAATAACATGCTGAATGTGTGAAAGGTAAGATAGGGCCTCACCCTGTCCCAGCGAGCAGGGGAGGACAACCTAGGAGGGAGATGAGTCCCCGGGTCAGGCAGACAAAACAAACCAGTAAACATAAAAATATTAACGTGAACAGTAAGAACTTTAAACAGGTAATGAGTGAGCTAGGAGCATTCATGTCTCACACACATGGCACTCCACATACGAGACCCGAAATAAAAGATCGGGATAGTGATGAACAATAAGCCAGCAAGTAATAGTCACAGTCAAGTATCGGGCAAGGAGAAATGTAGCTTCGCCTCTCCTGGGTCGTCAAAGAACAAGTATCGGGCAAGGAGAAATGTAGCTTCGCCTCTCCCGGGTCGTCAAAGAACAGCGGTTTGCCATTCTCAAAGACCCGGAGGCGGGCTGGGTAGAGGAGGGAGAACTTGACTTTGGTATCGAAGATGTGCTTGCAAATGGGAACAAACTCTCTGCGTTTGGCAGCCACGAATGCTGAGAAATCTTGAAAGATGAGGAGGCGATCTCCGTTGTAGGATAAAGAGGCGGTCTTACGATAGTGGTCGAGGAGCTTCATCTTGTCCGCATAGTTCAAGATTCTCATTATGACGAGACGGGGACGTCCAGTGGGGTTCCTCCGCTCCGGTCCGAGCCTATGGGCTCTCTCAATTATGAGTGGGATTCCTTTAAGGTCCATAGCTAGTTGCTCTGGGATGCCAGATGAGAGGAGGTCCATGAGTTCGTGACCCTTGACCGATTCCGGGATGCCAATGACCCTTCGATTGTTACGCATGCTGCGATTTTCAAGATCATCGATCTTCTCTGATAGGTCAGCAATCTCGGATTGATTGGCTTGGATGATTCTCTGGGCTGTGGACAAGTCATCTTTCAGCGTGGATATCCGCTGTTCCGCTTCGTCTAAACGTGTAGTGTGTTGATTGAGTTGGGTTAGCGTGGATTCAATGGCTTCCTTAATGCCTGCTAGTTTTTTGTCTAGCAGGGGGCCCAGAACAGCCACTAGGTCATTGTGTTTCATTTTTGGCTGCTTAACAGGTGGTCTGGATCTACGTGTGCGTTGAGATGCAGAGCGCGAGGTTGAGCGGTCGGAGTCGGAGGAGTTGCCACCAGGGGTTCCGTCACAAGATGGCAGTGAACCCCCCGCAGAAGTCATTGATGTAGGAAGTAGGATTTTTTCCATGCAGTCGTAGAATAGTAACCGCTGCGGAGGCGTACAGAGAGTAAGATATGTCAAGAGTGTATCGGGTCTCACATGCGAAGCGCCAGGCCGGTACGGCGTCACATCACCACGGGCTCAATGCAGAAGACAGCCAGGTCACCCCATATGGAGGGCAAGATGAAATAATCATAATTCGCCTACATAAGGTATCATAAAAAAAGGCGAGCAGATGGTGAGCGGCATGCGAAGAGGAGGGTAGCAAGCTGAGGCAGGCATCAGTGTCCCAGTCGTGAAGAGGGGGTAGGGGAGGGGGGGGGGGGGAGAGTTCCTCACCACACCACCAATATAGCACAATACCGGCAGTGCGGCTCCCGTCTCCCACCGCCACCAGTCCCCAGGGCAGCCTGAAAGTGGAGAGACACTGCAGCCAGCGGCCCACATGGCGCATCAAGGGTGCAGGCTGCTGTTTGATTACTGCAAATGGCAAGGGGGGGCAGCAGGGTGTATAATTGTAAGATCCCGGTGGCAGGCCAGCAGGAGATGGTGTCTTGGAGCAGTATAGGTGAGGACACCTTACCAGTAATGCAACTGGCAGTGTTGTTTTGGTGTCCTCTCCGCTGCTCTCCGCTCCATCCAGGCTATCTGCAGCAGCAGGGGGGAGAGCCACCGGGTCCCGTTGCCGCGTCAGGGAGGCTGATTGCGGCACCGCCAGCTGGGTCCTCCCGCAGGAGCAGTGGTCGCGGGTCAGGCGGGGTCGTCCAGAGCAGGCAGCCGGGTCCGGGGGCGCCAGAGGGGGAGAGGCAGGTCTGGGCGCCTTTATCTCGGCGCGGCTGGAAGTCCGGCGGGCCGGAAGCCAAATCGAGGCCCCGGCTTCAGAGCCAAGTGTAGGCCGCAGTCAGCGGGAGCTTCCCCGTCGCTCCCCGACTCCGCGGCTTCGGGTGTTCAGCAGCAAGGGAGGTAGGGGGGAGTAAAAGAGGGAAGGATGGGGCAAATGGACGGGTCTGAGTAGGTTAGGAGGGAGAAAGGGTGATGTAGGAGCAGGAGCTGCAGAGAGCTGCGACTGCTCTCCTCCAGTGTCCAGTATAGAAGCTTTGCAGTTTGAATGTTATCACTTCAGTACAATGAGTATGTGACAGGCTTGCATTATAACTGTCATTGGGGCCCACTTGTCATTTTATATTTGCAGCTTTTTTTGGGAGTGTTTTCAGGGTTTAACCGCAAATATTCACTACTAGGTGCTTCATCGTGCCCTACAGGCACTCTTCACACCGTCGCAAGGGGCTTAACCCCTGCACGCCTCTCTGGGGTTCAATATTTGTATCATGTGGAGTATTACCTGATGGCTGTTTCTAGTCAATTTGGCTCCCAGTGTGAGACTTAAAAATGCTTCCCCTCCCATTGACATAAAAAAATGCACCCCCCACCCCCATAGATATAAAACCAAAAAATTTGTGTGCGCCCGGCAAGGGGGCATGGCCGCGTTAAAATGGGCATGTCCTCGGTAAAATTGGGGTGGCCTCGTGTGAAAAGATGACCTTACACCCCAGTTTTCTCTAACGTCCTAGAGGATGCTGGGGTCCACATTAGTACCATGGGGTATAGACGTGTCCACCAGGAGCCATTGGCACTTTAAGAGTTTAAGAGTGTGGACTGGCTCCTCCCTCTATGCCTCTCCTACCAGACTCAGTTTAGAAATTGTGCCCGGAGGAGCCGGTCACAGCTAGGGGAGCTCTCCTGAGCTTTCCTGGGAAAAGTTTATTTTAGAGTTTTTTATTTTACAGGGAGGCTGCTGGCAACAGCCTCCCTGCAGCGTGGGACTAAGGGGGTGAGCAGTGTCCGCCCTGCAGGATCTGAGCCATTGACTCCGCTGACTGGACACTGAGCTCCAGAGGGGCTGATCGGTCCCAGCGGCATGCCGCCAACCCCTTACAGAGCTGAAGAAAGTGGTGAGTTAGTCACCGAACCCCTAGCAAGCAGGAGGCCGGTGTGAAGATGGCGGCAACAGGGGAGGGAGCGCGGTATTACCGCGCTCCCGGATGGTTACCAGAGGCAAACTGTGCGGCGCTGTGAGGGGTGCCCTGGGCCAGCGCTTAGCCCTCACTCTTGGTCAGCAAGCCTGTCGGGCCCCTGGGATCCAGCCAGCACAACTCCTCAGACCAAGATTTAAACACTGCTGAGCGGGAAGACAGCGTTGGGAAGGGGGCGGAGCTTCCCCTCAGAGCGGACCTGCAGCATTCCAGCGCCATTTTCTTCTATGCCGCATGCTGAAGAAGATCCTCATCCACTCCACAGCAGCTCCAGTTACTGTACGGTACCAGGGGGTTGTAAAAGGGAGGGGAGGCTGAATACTTGACTGTGTGTCCTATTAAGGAGCACAAGTCAGCGCTGGTAAGAGGTGTCTCTTAGTATAGAAAGTGCTGGTGTGGGTTGCCTCCAATCTCTGTGTCTCTCTTGCCATTCTTGAGGGGGTAAACTCTGTCCTACCCCACCCTGTGTGTGGTGTGTTTGGTGGTCACTAGCAGCAATGTCCAGGGATACTGTGTCTTATGCTGCTGAGGATTTATCCTCCCAGGATGATCCCATTCCATGCAGTCAGGTTAGCACTGGTTTAGCACAGATTCCAGCAAGGGAACCAGAGTGGTTTTCCTCTATCAGGACTTGGATGCCCCAGATTACTGACAGGGTTACCAGTAATGAGTCGGCAACCCAGGTATTGCAGTCCTCTATGGCTGTTTGGCCCTTGTCAGGTACCTCAGGTCACCCCGCTATATATCCCCACAAACGTGCGCTTGTGCAGGTAACACAAGACGACACGGATACCGATTCTGACACTACAGTTGGTGAAGGGGATTTGCTGCGGGGGTCCGCATCTCTTGCTAGGGGGGTGCAGCTGTTGATAGAGGCGATCAGGGATGTGTTAAATGTTAATGATACCACACCTGAGCAGGTTGAGGAGGCTTTCTTCACTGAAAACAAGAAAGCTTTGCTAACCTTCCCTGCGTCAAAGGAGCTGAATGCTATATTTGAAAAGGCCTGGGTGAACCCTGAAAAGAAGTTTCAGATCCCTAAAAGGGTTCTGGTAGCTTTTCCTTTCCCTGAGGACAGGAAAAAGTGGGAAAACCCGCCAATCGTTGATGCTTCTGTATCTAGACTGTCAAAGAAGGTGGTTTTGCCAGTACCGGGATCTACCACCTTAAAGGAGCCGGCAGATAGGAAAATTGATAATACTCTGAAATCAGTGTACACTGCTTCAGGGGCCATATTACGTCCCACTATTGCAAGCGCGTGGATTGCTAAGGCTATAGTGAAATGGTCGGCTGCCTTGATGGAGGATTTGGATACGATGGATAGGGACGATGTTGCATTGTATTTACGTAACATTCATGATTCTGCAGGTTTCATGGTGGAATCTATGAAAGACCTGGGTTCCATGGCTGCTGGAATTTCTTCCATGTCTGTTTCAGCTCGTCGGGGACTGTGGCTCCGCCAGTGGTCAGCCGACGCGGAATCCAGAAAAAGTGTGGAGTCGCTGCCCTACACAGGTCAAGCTCTCTTTGGGGAAGCCCTAGACGCGTGGATATCTACTGCTACTGCAGGTAAGTCTCCGTATCTTCCCTCAGCAGCTCCCGCTACGAAGAGGTCCTTCTCCTCAGCTTCGCAGCAGTCCTTTCGGCCCAACAAGACCAGAAAGGCCAAGTCTTCCGATTCCTTCTTCAGAGGAGGTAAATTTAAGTCCAAGAAGCCTGCCGCGGCAGGTTCCCAAGAACAAAAGCCTGCTTCAGGTACCCCTAAGTCCTCCGTATGACTGTGGATGGGACGGCCCGGAGGTGGGTCCTGTGGGGGCGAGACTCAGGCAGTTCAATCATGTCTGGGTCTCCTCCGGCCTGGATCCCTGGGTGTTGGATATTGTCTCTCAGGGATACAGGCTGGAATTTCAAAGTCTCCCTCATCAGTTTTTCAAGTTGGGCTTGCCAACTCTGTTGGAGGACAGCTCAGTACTACTGGAGGCTGTTCAACGGCTGGTAGAGGCACAAGTCATTGTGCCGGTACCACCGCACATGCAGGCGAAAGGTTACTATTCGAACCTTTTCGTGGTACCGAAACCGGATGGTTCGGTCAGGCCCATCCTGGACCTGAAATTTATTATTATTATTATTATTATTATTATTATTATTATTATCCTTTATTTATATTATTATCCTTTATTAATTAATTGAACCCCTTTCTAATGGAGTTCAAGTTCAAGATGGAGTCTCCCCGGGCGGTAATTTCAGGTCTGGAAGAAAGGGAATTCCTGGTATCCTTGGATATCAAGGATGCGTACCTTCACGTTCCGATCTGGTTGCCGCATCAGGCTTACCTCCGCTTTGCATTGCAAGACTGTAATTTTCAGATCCAGGCCCTGCCGTCCGGCCTCTCGACAGCGCCAAGGTAACGGCGGAGATGATGGTGCTGCTCTGCAAGCGGGGGGTGAACATAATTCCTTATCTGGACGATCTCCTGATAATGGCGTCGTCCAGGGAACAACTGCTGCAGTCCATTGCTCTCACAACGTGGCTGCTTCAGAGTCACGGGTGGATTCTGAACTTTTCAAAGTCACATTTGGAACCAACCCGGAGATTGTCTTTTCTGGGAATGATCCTGGATACGGAAGTACATCGGGTCTTCCTTCCGAGGGACAAGGCGTTGGTGATCCAATCTATGGTCCGGGATGTCTTGAAGCCACCCAGAGTGTCGATTCATCAATGCATTCGCCTTTTGGGAAAGATGGTGGCCTCTTACGAGGGGAGGTTCCATGCTCGGACCTTCCAACTGGATCTACTGGACAGGTGGTCGGGATCTCACCTCCACATGCATCAGGGAATTCGTCTGTCGCCAAGGGCAAGGATTTCACTCCTATGGTGGCTCCAATTGCCTCACCTGCTGGAGGGCCGCAGGTTCGGATTTCAGGGCTGGGTCCTGCTAACGACGGATGCGAGCTTCCGGGGCTGGGGAGCAGTCACTCAGGGGGTAACCTTCCAGGGAAGGTGGTCAAGCCTAGAAGCCGGCCTGCCCATCAACATTCTGGAACTAAGAGCCGTCTACAGCGTTCTTCTTCAGGCGGCCCCTTTTCTAAGAAACAGGGCCATTCAAGTACAGTCGGACAACGTACCAACAGTCGCTTACATAAACAGACAGGGTGAAACGAAGAGCGGGGCGGCGATGTCAGAGGTCACAAGAATACTCCTCTGGACAAAAAAGCACGCGTTGGCGCTGTCAGCCATCTTCATTCTGGGAGTAGACAACTGTGAAGCAGACTTCCTCAGCAGACACGATCTCCATCCGGGAGAGTGGGGCCTACATCTGGAGGTGTTCAAGGAGGTAACATATTTGGGGTCTACCCCAAATAGACATGATGGCCTCTCGTCTCAACAAGAAGCTTCGGAGTTATTGTTCCAGGTCAAGGGACCCTCAGGCAGTGGCAGTGGACGCCCTGGTGTCTCCGTGGGTGTTTCCACCACTCCCACTCATCCCAAGAATCTTAAAGCTCACAAGGAAAACAAGGGTTCAAGCGATCCTCATTGCCCCAGACTGGCCAAGGCGGGCTTGGTACGCAGACCTTCTGGATCTACTGCAAGAAGAGACGAGGCCTCTTCCTCTTCGGGAGGACCTGCTGCAGCAAGGTCCGTTCGCCTATCAAGACTTACCTCGGCTGCGTTTGACGGCATGTAAGTTGAGCGCCTGATTCTTGCTCGGAAGGGCTTTCCGACAGAAGTGATTCCTACCCTCATACAGACTAGGAAAGGGGTAACGTCTAAACATTACCATCGTATTTGGAAGAAATATGTCTCTTGTTGTGAGTCCAAGAAGTTTCCTGCGGTGGAATTTCAACTGGGATGTTTCCTCCTCTTCCTGCAGGCAGGAGTGGATATGGGGCTGAGATTGGGATCTGTGAAGGTCCAGATTTCAGCCCTGTCCATTTTCTTTCAGAAACAATTGGTTGCCCTCCCGGAAGTTCAGACCTTTTTGAAGGGAGTTCTGCATATCCAACCTCCCTTTGTGCCGCCTACGGCGCCTTGGGACCTTAACGTGGTGTTGCAGATTCTCCAGACGGATTGGTTTGAGCCTCTACAGGAGGTGGAGCTCAAATTTCTTACATGGAAGGTGGTCACTTTGTTGGCCTTAGCTTCTGCTAGGTGTGTCTCTGAGCTGGGGGCTTTGTCATGCAAAAGCCCTTACTTGATCTTCCATGAGGATAGAGCTGAGCTCCGGACTCGTCAGCAGTTCCTTCCAAAGGTTGTGTCAGCATTTCATATCAACCAACCTATTGTGGTGCCAGTGGCTACTGACCCCTCGATTACTTCAAAGTCCTTGGATGTCGTGAGGGCTCTGAAGGTTTATGTGAAGAGAACTTCTCGTCACAGGAAATCGGACTCTTTGTTTGTCCTGTACGATCCCAAGAAAATTGTGTGTCCTGCTTCTAAGCAGTCTATTTCTCGCTGGATTAGGTTCACTATCCAGCATTACTATTCTACGGCAGGACTGCCGTGTCCAAAATCTGTTAATGCCCACTCTACTCGTAAGGTGGGGTCTTCCTGGGCGGCTGCCGGGGTGTCTCTGCAACGCAGCTTTGCTGAGCGCCAACTTGGTCGGGGTCGAACACGTTTGCACGGTTCTACAAGTTCGATACTTTGGCCTCTGATGATCTGAAGTTCAGTCAATCAGTTCTGCAGGAGCCTCCGCACTCTCCCTCCCGTTCTGGGAGCTTTGGTACATCCCCATGGTACTAATGTGGAACCCAGCATCCTCTAGGACGTTAGAGAAAATAGGATTTTGGTACCTACCGGTAGAGCCTTTTCTCGTAGTCCGTAGAGGATGCTGGGCGCCCGCCCAGCGCTTCGTTTTCCTGCTTATGTTATTTGGTTCAGTACCACTTTGTGTAGTTGCGTACTGCATAGTTACTGGGTAAGTAATGTTTCAGACGATTAGTTCAAGCTAGTTGACTTGATGTGCCTTGTATGTGTGAGCTGGTATGAATCTCACCACTATCTGTGTTAAGTCCTCTCGAAGTATGTCATCTCCTCAGGCACAGTTTCTAGACTGAGTCTGGTAGGAGGGGCATAGAGGGAGGAGCCAGCCCACACTCTTAAACTCTTAAAGTGCCAATGGCTCCTTGTGGACCCGTCTATACCCCATGGTACTAATGTGGACCCAAGCATCCTCTACGGACTACGAGAAAAGGATGTACCGGTAGGTACCAAAATCCTATTTTTGCCCCTGCACCAACAGATCACGGCCACCAAAGAAAAAATAATAATAATTCCACCATATTAATCCCTACACAGTAATGCAGGGGGCACCATATTATGTCACACACCGCAATGCCCTTGATACATTAAATCGCCATTTTACACATTACAGCAGGCAAGAGTGCCTATTTTATTCCTTTACGACAGGCAAGATTCCCTATTTTATACATTACGGCAGGCAAGTGTCCCCATTTTACACATTACGGCAGGCAAGAGTCCCCATTTTACACATTACGGCAGGCAAGAGTCCCCATTTTTCACATGATGGTAGGTGGGGGAGGGGCAGGTGAGGGTCTGTCGCATATGGGGGAGGGGTTCCAGAGGTGTTGCAAGTGGAGAAGGGGCGGGGGTGCTGTGGGTGGTGCATGGGGTCTGGAGGCGCCGTGGGTGGGGGATGGATGGCGGAGGGGGTCCAGAGGTGCTGCAGGTGGTGGAGGGGCGGGTGCTGGTGGGTGGGGACAGGGGTCCGGAGGCATCGAGGGTGGGGGAGGGGTGGGGGCAGCTAAGGGAGGGGGTCCATGGTTGCTGCAGGTGGGGGAGGGGTAGGTGCGTGGGTGCCGGAGATGGGGGAGGGGCGGGTGCTGGTGTGACGGGGGGGAGGGCAGAAGGTCCGGAGGCATCGCGGGTGGGAGCAGCGGATGAGGAAGGGGTCCAGGGGGAACTGCGGGTGCGTGGGTGTCGCGGGTGGGGAAGGGGCAGCTGCGTTGGTGTCGCGGGTGGGGGAGGGGAGGGTGCGGGCGTGCCGTGGTGGGGGAGTAATAAGCCCCCTATGTAAGGACATGGAGGGGAGGAAATGATGATTTGGATTTATTCTCCTCTCCTGTCAGTGTGGGGTTAAACAGGGAGCCCCCTGTATAAGGACATAGGGGGGAGATGATGATGGGTTATTCTCCTGTCAGGGGTTTTACAGGGAGCGCCCCTCTTTCCCTCAGGCAGAGTGAATGATTGGTGGCCAGGCCTGTGCTGCTGCCATTGTTGGTCTCTCCTCCCCACCACCCCCTGTGCCATGCTGCTGCCTGGCGGCCGGGGTGGTGGTCATGCAGGCCCGCTAGTATTGGCTGTCCCGGACGCTGCTGCTCTCTGTAGTCGCATCCTCCGGACGGTGACAGACAGCGGCCCCTGGGGGGCTCCCCATCACGCCGAACTCCCACAGCATGGCGGCCCGCCGCAGCCGCTGCACGATTCGGCTCAGGCAGGAGCATGGAGGCCTCTCCGAGTTCCTCCGTCACCCAACGGCATTGACCAGCAACTGACGCCGCCAGGCCGACAGGTACTGTATTACCGATGGGGGGCGAGGCCTCAGCTGCTGCAGAACCTATAGAGTAGGGCTGATCTGTGACACCGCCCAGCGCTGTGACTCCGCCCAGCGTTAGGCACACAGGCACAGAGTCACTGATCTGGGCTATTATATAGGAGATCCTCTGAATGTATGTAGGAGGAAACTATCCACAGAAATGCTTGTTGTGCATGTGAGTTCTTTCAGTACCCTCCCTGCAAGTGACCAATCTTACATTCCACTGTTATAATCGCATATTGCTTGCAATTCTGGGAGTTCAGATCATACTGAATATGCAATTAATAAATGAGCCCCTTTGTGGTGTCAGTCATCTTTGTTTTGTAATAAGTCACTGCTTATTGGGCCGATCACACGACACGCTTACATCTTTGGTATGACTGTCACAGTTTGGTAAAAAAATGTCAGTTTGGAGGGAGGGACGAGGCAGTAGAGAAGGGAGGAGGGATAGTGGGAGAATTTAGGGTTGGAGGGAGGGAGAGTGGGAGAGAGACAGTGTGGGATGGAGGGTAGGAAGAGTTTAGAGAGGGAAGGAATGTGGAAGGGAGGGAAAAAGGGCAGGAGGTACATTAGGTTATAGGTGGGAGGGAATGTGATAGGTAGGATGGGAGGCAGTGTAGTATGCATTGGCGTATCTATAATGGGTGCAGTGTGTGCAGGGCACATGGGCTCCAAGGTCCAGGGGGGCCCACCCCGCACACACTGCACCCATTTTTTAATACTTACTGTCACGATCCGGGTATCTGGACGCCATTTCTTACCCATCAGATGCCTCCTAAGGCTGGCTGAGCGCTCCAGGACCGGATCCCATCTGTTATCCTGATGTGTACATTCCTGTATCCTCTCCTGTCACTCTGGGACGCTGTCACAGTAAACGCCATATTACACCTGGCATGGCGTCTCCCGCGGCCTCCGCCGCCGTCCCTGAACTTCTGCATGCAGAGTGTCTGAGTGGCGATTACGTCAGCCGCGGCCTCCGCTGTGTCCGCGTGGTTGGATGTGCATCTGTCAGCCTGGCGCCTCCTGTCTCCAGTGGCCGGCGCCGCCATTACTGTTTTCATTACCACATGGATTACAAACCAAACTTCCCTCCAAGTGTCTGCATGGGCGCAGCCATCTTGGATTCTGTCAGCTGATCATTTACTCCAATCTGCTGTCAGTATTGTTAATCTGCATAATTGCCTAGCCAATCCCTTCCTTGCTGCAGGTATAAATACACTGTGCCTGAGCAAGGAAGGCGTCAGTGCTTTGGTTGTCAAACCTAGTTCCTGTTTGTCTCTCTCCTGTGATTGTCTTCCAGGTTCCAGCTCCTGTCTAAAGACTTCCACCATAGAGACCCGCACCAGCATTCCACCTGCGGTGTAGCCTGACTCTCCGATCCATTTTGGATTCATCTGTTTCCAGCTACAACATTACCTGCTTCCAGCCCAGCTTCCAGCAGAGTACAGCTTCTCTTAAAGGGCCGGTGTCCTTTCTACAGTTTACCACTCTCCACCGGTATTATTATTTCTCCGCTCTCAAGCTCTACATTTCAGCTCATATTTCATCGCTCCCAAGTTCATTTATTATTTAACTGGTTCCAGCCAGTATCCACTCCGTGCTAACAACAGTCTGGTTCCAGCCAGTATCCACAGCAGCCGTTTTATCTACAGCAGCCCAGCTTTTCCTGGAACACCAGCTGGTACAATCCTGGGTTATCTCCATTGCTACAGTCGGGCCTGGTAAGGACTTTCCATCTAGAAGATTATTAGAACTATCTCACACTACCAGTGCCCTGTGGCTCCTGCCACCCTGTAGTACCCAGGAACTGTATTTATTCTTTGCTGACTTTTATGTTTTCTTTTACTGCTGCTGTGTTGCGGAGTTGTCATAATAAACATCATTGACTTTTATCCAAGTTGTCGTGGTCACGCCTTCGGGCAGTTATTATTCATGTTACTTACATGTCCAGGGGTCTGATACAACCTCCCAGGTTCCGGTACATCTCAGCCCCTACAACTGAGGCTGCCTCCCGTCAGCTCAGGCCCTCAGTTGTGACAGTAAGCACTGACCTAATGAATCCAGCCGGAGACCAGGATCAAGCGGCCAGGCCGATGCAAGAACTGGCAGCCCGACTAGAACATCAGGAGGCTGCACAGGGCCACATCATCCGCTGTCTCCAGGATCTCTCTACTCGGCTGGATGGGATTCAGACAACTCTCGGTGGATCAGACGCTTCTGGTGCGTCAACCACAGTGACTCCAGTTATAACCCCACCCACCTTACCCATTTCTGCTCCACGTCTTCATCTTCCAACGCCAGCAAAATTTGACGGATCTACAAGATTCTGCAGGGGATTTCTCAACCAGTGTGAGATTCAGTTTGAGCTACAACCTGGCAATTTTCCTAGTGACCGTACAAAAATTGCCTACATTATTTCTCTTCTCAGTGGCTCAGCCCTTGATTGGGCATCACCGTTATGGGAGAGGTCCGACACCCTGCTATCTTCTTACACTGCATTCGTCTCAACATTCAGGCGCGTCTTCGACGAGCCAGGCCGGTTAACCTCAGCTTCATCCGAGATTCTCCGTTTACGCCAGGGGTCATGTACTGTAGGACAATATCTGATACAGTTACAGATCCTGGCATCCGAACTGGCATGGAACGACGAGGTCCTGTATGCTGCATTCTGGCATGGCTTATCTGAGCGTATTAAAGATGAGTTAGCTACCAGAGACTTACCCTCTAAGTTAGATGAGCTAATCTCACTCTGCACGAAAGTTGATTTACGTTTCAGAGAGAGAGCAACTGAGCGTGGAAGATCATCTGCTCCAAAATCTTCTGCTCCTCCTCCTCGCCAACTGTCACCAACTAAAGATGAGCCCATGCAAATTGGCCGTTCCCGTTTAACGCCTGCTGAGCGCCGAAGACGTCTCTCCGAGTCTCTCTGTCTTTATTGTGCAGCTCCGTCTCACACCATTAATGCCTGTCCCAAATGTCCGGGAAACTCCAAATCCTAGCTCGCCAAGGAGAGGGCCGGCTAGGAGTAATGATCTCCTCTCCATCTCCTCAAGATTGTAATCTCCCAGTCTCGCTTCAAGTTGCTCAACGTTATCGGAACGTCATTGCTCTCCTGGATTCCGGAGCAGCTGGGAACTTTATTACCGAAGCCTATGTCAAACGGTGGTCTCTACCCACCGAGAGACTTCCTTCGTCCATTTCTTTAACTGCCGTGGATGGTAGCAACATTTTTGATGCAGTTATTTCTTTAAGGACTCTACCAGTTCGTCTGAGAGTGGGAGTTCTTCATTCCGAACTTATTTCTTTTTTAGTTATTCCAAGAGCCACACATCCTGTGGTCCTGGGCCTTCCATGGCTCCGTCTTCACAATCCTACAATTGATTGGACGACTACGCAAATCCTGGCCTGGGGTTCCTCCTGTGCTGAGACATGTTTGTTTAAAGTATTGCCTGTCTGTTCTTCCTCCCCCAGGTCGTCTGATGTTCCACCTCCTCCATATCAAGATTTCACGGATGTGTTCAGTAAAGCTTCTGCTGATATCCTTCCTCCTCATAGAGAATGGGACTGCCCGATTGATCTCGTTCCAGGGAAGGTTCCACCTTCGAGGCCGAACTTATCCGTTGTCTCTGCCTGAGACGCATTCTATGGAGGAATACATTAAAGAGAACCTAGCAAAGGGGTTCATTCGACCTTCTTCTTCTCCAGCCGGCGCAGGCTTCTTTTTTGTAAAAAAGAAAGATGGTGGTCTGCGGCCGTGCATCGACTACAGAGGTTTGAACGACATTACCATCAAGAACCGTTATCCTTTACCCCTGATTACTGAGCTCTTTGACAGAGTTAGCGGAGCTACCATCTTTACAAAGCTGGACTTGAGAGGTGCATACAATCTCATCCGGATCCGTGAGGGTGACGAGTGGAAGACCGCCTTTAACACCCGTGACGGACATTATGAGTACCTCGTCATGCCCTTCGGATTGAGCAATGCTCCAGCTGTCTTCCAGCATTTTGTCAATGAGATCTTCAGAGACATTCTATACCGTCATGTCGTGGTCTATCTAGACGATATCCTCATTTTTGCCAACGATTTAGAGGAACATCATTTTTGGGTTAAAGAGGTTCTGTCCCGTCTCCGTGTCAATCATCTCTATTGCAAATTAGAGAAATGCGTCTTTGAAGTCAAGTCCATTCCGTTTCTAGGGTACATTGTGTCCGGTTCCGGACTAGAGATGGATCCTGAGAAACTACAAGCAATCCAAAATTGTCCGGTACCCTTAACCCTCAAAGGGGTCCAGAGGTTCTTAGGGTTCGCCAACTATTACCGAAAGTTTATACGAGACTTTTCCACCATTGTGGCGCCTATTACTGCTTTCACTAAGAAGGGTGCTAACCCGTCCAAGTGGTCTGAAGAAGCCATGCAAGCATTTCATCTTTTAAAACAAAGGTTCATCTCTGCGCCTGTTCTGAAACAGCCTGACATCGACTCTCCTTTCATCTTAGAGGTGGATGCCTCCTCCGTTGGAGTAGGAGCGGTGTTATCTCAGAGGGCTAAAGATGGCCATTTACACCCTTGCAGTTTCTTCTCCCGGAAGTTCTCTCCAGCTGAGCGCAACTATGCCATTGGCGACCAGGAGTTGCTAGCCATCAAGCTCGCTCTAGAAGAGTGGAGGTATCTGTTGGAGGGAGCTTCTCATTCAATCACCATACTTACAGACCACAAGAACCTTTTATATCTGAAAGGCGCACAATGTCTCAACCCTCGTCAGGCCAGATGGGCACTTTTCTTTTCCAGGTTCGACTTTAAACTCCAGTTTTGTCCGGGCTCTCAGAATCGCAAGGCCGATGCCCTTTCCCGCTCATGGGAGCAAGAAAATGAGTCAGAGTCTTCAGACAAGCATCCTATTATAAATCCGTTGGCATTCTCCACGGTAGGGATGGACTCTACGCCCCCATCAGGGAAAAGTTTTGTGAAACCGATGCTAAGGAAGAAGCTCATGCATTGGGCCCATGCTTCCCGTTTTGCCGGACATACAGGTATCCAAAAAACCCTGGAGTTTATCTCTAGGTCCTATTGGTGGCCAACTCTGAAAAAGGACGTCTTGGAGTTTATTGCATCTTGCCCAAAGTGTGCTCAACATAAGGTATCCCGCCAGTCGCCTGCGGGGCAACTGGTTCCACTATCTGTTCCCCGTCGACCTTGGACCCATTTGTCGATGGATTTTATTACAGATTTACCCATGTGCAACAAGTTCAATACCATCTGGGTGGTAGTTGACCGGTTCACCAAGATGGCACACTTCATTCCTCTCACCGGTCTTCCGTCAGCTTCCAAGTTGGCTCAAGTATTCATACAAGAGATCTTCCGACTCCACGGTCTTCCTGAAGAAATTATCTCAGATCGAGGAGTTCAATTCACAGCCAAATTCTGGCGAAGTTTATGTCAAGTCCTCCAAGTCAAGCTAAAGTTTTCCACGGCTTACCATCCTCAGACCAATGGTCAAACCGAGAGGGTGAATCAGGACTTGGAGGCCTTCCTCCGCATCTATGTGTCCTCCTCTCAAGATGACTGGGTTCAATTACTTCCCTGGGCCGAGTTCTGTCATAACAACCAGTATCATTCTTCATCTGCTTCAACACCATTCTTCACTAACTTTGGATTCCACCCTAAAGTCCCTGAGTTCCAACCGCTTCCAGCAACTTCTGTTCCCGCAGTGGATATCACCTTGCATCAGTTTGCCAATATCTGGAAGAGCGTACGATCAGCTCTGCTCAAGGCATCGTTCAGGAACAAGAAGTTTGCGGATAAGAAGCGTTGAGCAGTTCCTGCTCTCAAGGTGGGTGATCGGGTATGGTTATCCACGAAGAATTTGAGGTTAAGAGTTCCCAGTATGAAGTTTGCACCTCGCTATATCGGTCCTTTCAAGATTGAACAAGTCATCAATCCTGTTGCTTACAGACTCCAGTTGCCTCCCTTCTTAAAAATACCCAGGACATTCCATGTTTCCCTGTTGAAACCGCTGATCTTGAATCGGTTTCATTCCTCACTTCCTCCAACTCCGAAAGTCCAAACTCAACGAGGCGTTGAGTATGAAGTAGCCAAGATCCTGGACTCACGTCACCGTTACGGTCAACTACAATATCTTATTGACTGGAAGGGTTATGGTCCTGGGGCCACTCCTAAAGGGGGGGGTGCTGTCACGATCCGGGTATCTGGACGCCATTTCTTACCCATCAGATGCCTCCTAAGGCTGGCTGAGCGCTCCAGGACTGGATCCCATCTGTTATCCTGATGTGTACATTCCTGTATCCTCTCCTGTCACTCTGGGACGCTGTCACAGTAAACGCCATATTACACCTGGCATGGCGTCTCCCGCGGCCTCCGCCGCCGTCCCTGAACTTCTGCATGCAGAGTGTCTGAGTGGCGATTACGTCAGCCGCGGCCTCCGCTGTGTCCGCGTGGTTGGATGTGCATCTGTCAGCCTGGCGCCTCCTGTCTCCAGTGGCCGGCGCCGCCATTACTGTTTTCATTACCACATGGATTACAAACCAAACTTCCCTCCAAGTGTCTGCATGGGCGCAGCCATCTTGGATTCTGTCAGCTGATCATTTACTCCAATCTGTTGTCAGTATTGGTAATCTGCATAATTGCCTAGCCAATCCCTTCCTTGCTGCAGGTATAAATACACTGTGCCTGAGCAAGGAAGGCGGCAGTGCTTTGGTTGTCAAACCTAGTTCCTGTTTGTCTCTCTCCTGTGATTGTCTTCCAGGTTCCAGCTCCTGTCTCAAGACTTCCACCATAGAGACCCGCACCAGCATTCCACCTGCGGTGTAGCCTGACTCTCCGATCCATTTTGGATTCATCTGTTTCCAGCTACAACATTACCTGCTTCCAGCCCAGCTTCCAGCAGAGTACAGCTTCTCTTAAAGGGCCGGTGTCCTTTCTACAGTTTACCACTCTCCACCGGTATTATTATTTCTCCGCTCTCAAGCTCTACATTTCAGCTCATATTTCATCGCTCCCAAGTTCATTTATTATTTAACTGGTTCCAGCCAGTATCCACTCCGTGCTAACAACAGTCTGGTTCCTGCCAGTATCCACAGCAGCCGTTTTATCTACAGCAGCCCAGCTTTTCCTGGAACACCAGCTGGTACAATCCTGGGTTATCTCCATTGCTACAGTTGGGCCTGGTAAGGACTTTCCATCTAGAAGATTATTAGAACTATCTCACACTACTAGTGCCCTGTGGCTCCTGCCACCCTGTAGTACCCAGGAACTGTATTTATTCTTTGCTGACTTTTATGTTTTCTTTTACTGCTGCTGTGTTGCGGAGTTGTCATAATAAACATCATTGACTTTTATCCAAGTTGTCGTGGTCACGCCTTCGGGCAGTTATTATTCATGTTACTTACATGTCCAGGGGTCTGATACAACCTCCCAGGTTCCGGTACATCTCAGCCCCTACAACTGAGGCTGCCTCCCGTCAGCTCAGGCCCTCAGTTGTGACACTTACCACTCTAGAGTCCCCCGTCGGAGCCATCCCTTCTCAGCAGCGCCATAGGGTCTGAACACAAGCGGTTACAAACTCTATTGCGCTTGCTGAAAACTCCGGAAACGTGGCGCGGGGCCATTTTTCCTGGGTTTTGCGCATGCGCATTAGGAAAATCTTCAGGAATATGGCCACAGCGCCATTTTCCCGGAGGTTTGCGCATGCGCAATAGAGTCTGTGCTCAGACTCTATTGCTGCTGCGGAGAAGGATGGCACCGCCGGGGAACTCCGAGGAGGTAAGTATTAAATCCTTGTGCATCGACAGAGAGGAGGGGGCCCCTGATGCAGAAGGTTGCACACAGGCCTCCTCCTCTCTTAAAACGCCCCTGGTAGTATGGAAGGAAAATGGGCAGTAGGGATTTAGGGATGGAGATAGGGAAAGAGGGCAGGAGTGAGGGAGTATGTGAGGAAGGGTGGTTAAGATGGAAAGTTGGATGGACGGAGTTACAGATGGAGTGTGGGAGGGAAAGTTTTAGGAATGAAGGGAGTGAATGTAGGATAGAACTAGAGATAGATCGTTGGATGCAAGGGTGGGTGAACATGCCTCCCAATTTTAGAATGTTTGCGTGACCGAAATTAGGGGAAATTAGGGGCCGTGACCTCACATGCAGGGGCATGGCTTCACGTAAGTGCCACAATTGCGGGCCAAGCCCCCGGTTTTGCCGATATGGGGGGCATGCCGAGCGATCTGTGAGCTGCTGATATGCCCCCTGTCACAGCGTCTATTCACCGCTGCTGTGCAACACGTGAGAGGGTTTCCCAACTACCCCTTCCCCCACGTGGGATATTGCGACCCGCAGATGGGACAGTCCCAGATAAATGGGACTGTCCCGCCAAAATCTAGACAGTTGGGCAGAGAGAAAGAGATCGACCAGGGGCAGAGAGAGAGAAAGAGACCGTCCAGGGGCAGAGAGAGAGAGAGAGACCAACCAGGCCCAGAGAGAGAGAGAGAGAGACCAACCAGGGCCAGAGAGAGAGAGAGACCGACTAGGGGCAGAGATAGAGACTGCGGAGTCAGAAACCAGATGCAGAGAGAGAGAGACCAGGGGGAGAGAGAGGGAGACATTGTGGAGAGAGAGACCAGCGGCAGATAGGGAGACATGGGAGAGAATAAATATATATATATATATATATATACATACACATACTGGAGAGGTGTGTACACGACACCCACCCATACTGACATCTATGGCTGCACACATACACCCCTCCCCCCCATACTGACATCCATGTCTGCACACATCCTCCCTCATACGGGCACCCATCATGTCTGCACACACCCCCTCCGCCCCCCCACCCCCGCAATACTGACATCCATGTCTGCACACACACCCCTCCATAGTGACATCCATGTCGCACACACATCCCCATACTGACATCCATGTCTGCACACATCCCCCCCATACTGACATTCATGTCTGCACACATCCCCCCCCATACTGACATCCATGTCTGCACATATCCCCCCCATTCTGACATCCATATCTACACACATCCCCCCATACTGACATTCATGTCTACACACATCCCCCTCTCTATTCTGACATTAATGTCTGCACACATCCCCCCCATACTGACATCCATGTCTGCACACATCCCCCCCCATACTGACATCCATGTCTACACACATCCACCTCCCCATACTGACATTCATGTCTGCACACATCCCCTCCATACTGACATCCATGTCTGCACACATACCCCCCATACTGACATCCATGTCTGCACACATCCAACTCCCCATACTGACATTCATGTTTGCACACATCCCCTCCATACTGACATCCATGTCTGCACACATCAGTAGTATAGTGAACCACCTTTCATCAAACTTTTGACAGGTGCCCCGCCCCCTTTAAAGCCCCGCCCCTTTTAATTGTGTTTAATATAAAACTGATATCAAGTGATTATTGATTGGCTATTAAGAACAGAAGCTGACCCTTAGACAAGCCGCATTTATATTAAATGGACAGCTAATAGCGATGTAATCTATACATCTTTGTTAAATGACATGTATACAATTATGTGAACCAAATGTAGGGTTTTTAGGTATTAAACATTATTGATGGGCAGTGCATTAGGAAACTAACATTGTGTGAACCAGATGCGTATGTTTTAGAAGTCGGCTCAGAGGATGGGGGATGATCTATCTGCACAAATGGTCAGCGTCTGGCTACGTAATACATCTGCCACTCATTATGAGGGCTGTAGAATCCCTGGACATATGGACAACTATTTGCCATGTAACCAATATTTGGGAAATGTAATGTATACCACCAATTATGAGGGCTGAAGTATCTGGACAAATGGCCGGCTATTTGATATCTTTGTTAAATGTAATGTATACCACTTATGTGGTCAAGCAGATGGACAATTAGCTCCTATGCAAGCATTGCGGTTTGTGTTGTAATCAATTAAAACTTTATAGTACACACAAGACAAAAAATATGTTTATTTGAAGAAATTAACTTTATTTTAAGAGCAAAAAAATGGATGTTTAAAACAACTTTTTGACTGTTCCCTTGATATTTTAGGAACAATAGTATATATTGTATTGTGATAATCTCCAGGGCAATTCCACTGGCTATTTATCCTATAATTTGGGTATACTTTTTAAACAAATAATACTATGTGATCATGTGCAATCTTCCTATCTACACCAGTATTATGTGTTCCAGAATCATAATATATATGATAAATATATATCATTTAAATAAGATACAGTAATTTCACACTGACATACATATGAAAACCGTGTTAAATGAAAGACACAAACATTATTGTGGCTTATAGAATATTAGTTCATCACATCATATGTACTTTCAAAAAGGGTCATGTTCAGACATGATTGCTATATGTTTGTATATATATTAGATATATCAGTTTATCACCTGTGCATATTATATTGTTACACTGATAATATGTATCATAAAGGTCTGAGTATGTGATAAAATTGTTACTGTTCCCTTGATATTTTAGAATATAAGTCATGTATATTAACGAAAAAAAGATTTACACCATTTATATCATTGCATACATACCACATATTACGGTGTATTAAACCGTGTATATCATTGCATACATACAACATATTACTGTGTATTAAACAGTTTATATCGCTGCATATCATATATTACTGTATATTACATCGTGACATGTCCAGACATGTATATTAACGAAAAAAAAAGATTTACACAATTTATATCATTGCATACATACCACATGATCACTAGACGTTCATCGTCTGCAGATCCACTCTGTCAGTCCCCCCCCACCCCATTGGTTACCTGTACTCTACCACATTCAATATAAAATACTTTTACTCACACACAAGGCCATTAACCAAACTACACCAACGTACATCACTTCGCTTATCACAAAATATCTCCCAACCCGACTTCTTCGCTCTTCACAAGACCTGCGTCTCTCATCCACACTCATTACTCGCTCCCACTCACGACTGCAGGACTTTCATCGGGCTGCACCCACTCTGTGGAATGCCCTACCACGCACAATAAGACTCTCCTCTAGTCTCCAAACCTGCAAGCATTCCCTGAAAACTCACCTCTTTAGGCAAGCGTATCAAATTCCAGGACCGCCCACATAACCTTCATAAACCTTCTTATCAAATTGCATCCACTCTGTTCAGTCCACACATATCCTCACATGTCTTCTCATTCTATGCAATAGAAAGGCATATGTACACAAGGAAAGGTGCTATTTCCCTATAGATTGTAAGCTTGCGTGCAGGGCCTTCCTACCTCTATGACTGTTATCACCCAGTTTGTTATTGTTATTTCAAATTGTAAACTGCAACGGAATTTGCTGCGCTATATAAGAAACTGTTAATAAATAAAATAAATAAATAAATATTACTGTGTATTATACCGTGTATATCGTTGCATACATACCACATATTACTGTGTATTAAACCGTTTATATCGCTGCATACCATATATTACTGTATATTACATCGTGACATGTCCAGACATGTATATTAACGAAAAAAGATTCACACCATTTATATCATTGTACACATACCACATATTACTGTGTATTACACTGTATATATCGAAAGCAGTTTTCTAAACTGACCGATCTATGTATTTTGGCAGGCCACTCATATACGTCTCAACAACTTCTTTAATAATGTAATGTTTACATTTAGCACTGTGGCACGCACCTTTAATGGGTTTTAACAAATATCCGGCATTTACACCCATGTTCTCAACATCTTCCTGTATCTTACCTATCAACGCATAAAATTGTTTTTCAGCGTATTGGTCTTCTTGTTCTGAATTTTGAATTCAACCAGCTATGTTGGGTGATAACCAGTGCTCCTGTACTACTACAGCGGGGCAAAGTATGGCCTTGTGATAAACCGTGTTCTGGGACACACACGTCGGTCGATGTGCGTGCCCGGCGTCCGTGGTAAAAATATTGGTGTCACAACTGAGAGTTTAGGCTGACGAGAGGAAGCCTCAGTTGTAGGGGCTGAGATGAAATTAAACCTGGGAGGTTTAATCAGACCCCTGGACATGTAAGTGCAGAATGATTACCCGAAGGTGTGACCATGACAACCAGTTTAAAATTCAAAATAAAAGTTTATTAACAGACTCCGTGTGATAACAAGCAGTATTCAAGTTTAGCAAAGACAGTGGCAAATAACACAGTTCCTGGAATACATAACCATAGAAGGTTTCTCAGAGCACTGGTAGGTTTAGAACAGATGTAAAAGTCCTTTGATGGAATCACCTTACCAGGCCTGGTTGTAGTTGTAGAAATAGCTGAGGAACATGCCAGTAGTTGTAGCAGGTGAATCTGTAACTTGAGTATGCTGCTGTATCAGCTGGATGGAACCAGCCAGGTGGTAAGACACGGAGTGGATGCTGAGTGGAATCAGCCAGGTGATGAAATGCAGAGTGGATGCTGAATGGAATCAGCCAGGTACTAAAGTCACGGAGTGGATGCTGGATGGAACCAGCCAGGTACTAAAGCACAGAGTGAATGATGTGAGATGCTAGGGAGCGTAGAAACAAAATAGCAGAAAGATGATTACCGGTGGTAGTGGATACTGCTGGTAAGATAGGATCCGCTGGATCAGCACCGGTGTTTGGTAGAAGCTGGAATCAGTTGAAAGCTGGCTGCTTGGAAGCAGATAGTAGATAGCTGGAAACTGGCCAGCCACGGAAGGCTGTAGAGTCAGGCTGCACTGCAAGATGGAAAGCAGGTGCGGGTCTCTTTGTGGATGCTGGAGACAGGAACTGGAACCTGGAAAAGCAAGCCACAGGAGAGAGAGACTGGAACAAGGTATGACATTCAAAGCACTGACCTGTTATGATTCCCGTACTCCAGACCAGAGGAGATCGTATGGCTGAGGTCAGAG
This sequence comes from Pseudophryne corroboree, assembly GCF_028390025.1. Classification (NCBI taxonomy): domain Eukaryota; kingdom Metazoa; phylum Chordata; class Amphibia; order Anura; family Myobatrachidae; genus Pseudophryne; species Pseudophryne corroboree. Next base: position 694,712,802 of record NC_086444.1, on the reverse strand, counting down.
TACTGGGAAGATATGCTGGTTGTGGGAGCAGGAAAGCCTAGTAACCCCTGGCGCCCTAACTCCGTTGTCTCGCCCGTGTTATCAGAAATCCCCTGCGAGACTATGGTTGCTTGAGCCCATGGCAGCCGCGTTCGAAGGGCGGATTATGTCTGCCCAACCCCGATGCCCCCTCAGGTCTTAATGGGAGACAAAGGGAAATCCGAGACAGGGTGATAACAAGGGGCCCTCTGACTAAACAACCAGGCCAGGGGTTACAAGCTAACTAACTAAATCAAAAGGTATGTGCGGACTAGCCGCCAGGGAAAAGGACAACCAAAGATCCACTGATCCTTTACTCCTATCCAGCACCGCTGGATACCAGAGTGGATCAGGGAGAGCGGAATCCTCCGCAAAAGCTCCAGGACACAAATATACTAAATAATAAACAGTAAGCGGACAAGCCGCAGCACACGGCTGCGCCGTGACTCACGAACACCACAGGATGTTAAAGGTGCTCAGTCAGACTCCAGGAAAAGATGACAAAATCTCTGAGTACAGGACCACTGAGGACAGGAACAACCGGCTTGAGCAGGACTGGATACTTTCTGCAACTGACATAGGCAAACAGGAAGCTGCCGACACCGACTTTCAGAACTGGAGGACAGGCAGAATCCACTGGAACTCAGGGTAGGACACGGGATCAGACACAGGGACTGACACAGGAATCCACACAGGGACTGACACAGGAATCCACACAGGGACTGACAGGAACCAGCTCAAACTTAAAGCAGACTGCAAACCAAGGAATATCATCAGCATCTGCTAACTGCAGTGAGCCAGCATATATCAGAGAGGCCTAATTAATTATCTCTTGCAGCTGGCCTGCTGCACGACTAAGCTGACAAGATGCAATCAGCAGCCAGATGAGGCTGAACACATGGGAACAAGCTGCAATTGCACAGACTCACCAGCGGCAGCAGACAAGAGTAATCCAAAACAGAGCAATGGGAAATCCTGGCATGCAAGACAACTAAATAAACATAAAATAGGAATGAACCACTACCTGTGGTTCATAACAGTATCCCCTCCTTAAGGGTGAGCTCCGAGCACCCCATGACACCCACGGGGAACATAAACAAAAGTATAACATGAAATACAGAACAAAACTGCAAAACAGGAATGAGCCACAGCCGTGGCTCATAACAGTACCCCCCCCTTGAGGAGGGGTCAAAAGACCCCAAAATTCAGACTATCCAGAACAAGGGATACAAAAAAAAACCTGACACATTGGTCTAACAGACACGAAAACAGAAACAAGCTGCAACCACAGCTTGTAACAGTGCCCTCCCCTTGATGGTGGCCACTGGACACAAGACAAGGGAAAAAAAATCTTTTTTTTTTTTTTTATCAAGGCAAGAGTCAAAAAATTATTTCTTTTTCTTCTTCTTCTTTTTACAAAGCTCTTTAGGTCTGACCAAGGTAATTCCCCAAACATTGTCTGAACTGATGGTACCACCCAGCAAGGCTGCGTTCAAATCAGAGACAGGTCTCTTACCCTTGGGAGCTGAACTTTCTGGTAAAGTACTATTATAAGAAGAAGTAGTCAGAAAAGCACATCCTGCAGTCACAACAACGGGCTGAGACTCCTGTGCCGAGTTTACAGTATTTTGTGGACTCTCAGCAGACAAGACGGGTGACTTAGAGGAACCTGAACCAATTTCTTTGGAACCATATCTTTTAATAATTGCATCACTGAATGCTGGGGGATCCTGAAGAATGGGATCTTCAGCTTTCATTAGGCTGGTCGCCCACTCAAAAGGCTCTCCTCTAAAAGAATAAATAAGATAGAGCACAAGGTTCTCTGGAGTGATGCCCAGAAATGGTCTAGACAACATAATAATGTAATAGTGTTTGTAAAGCACCAGAAATTGGGCTAAGTCCCCATCAAAGATTATGGATGTTGAGATATCAGAGTCAGGATCTGTTTCCTTCTCATCTGACTGACTGGAGTGCTTTGCTAGGACCTGGTCACTATTGACCTTACTCGAGGCTGAGACTCTCTGAACCCCACCCGGGGCTGAGACTCTCTGAACCCCACCCGGGGCTGAGACTCTCTGAACCCCACCCGGGGCAGTGACTTTCTGAACCCCACCCGGGGCAGTGACTTTCTGAACCCCACCCGGGGCAGTGACTTTCAGAACCCCACCCGGGGCAGTGACTTTCTGAACCCCACCCGGGGCAGTGACTTTCTGAACCCCACCCGGGGCAGTGACTTTCTGAACCCCACCCGGGGCAGTGACTTTCTGAACCCCACCCGGGGCAGTGGCCTCCGGGAACCCCGCTGGGGCAGTGGCCTCCGGGAACCCCGCTGGGGCAGTGGCCTCCGGGAACCCCGCTGGGGCAGTGGCCTCCGGGAACCCCGCTGGGGCAGTGGCCTCCGGGAACCCCGCTGGGGCCAGCACCTCGGATTCTTTTACTGGGACCGGGTCGTTGGCCTCCCTGACTGGGATCGGGCCATCGGCCTCCCTCTCTGAGTCGATAATAATCGAAAGTTCTCCCGGGACTATGACTTCCGGGACTTTTGCTGAAGCAATAACGTTCAGATCCTCCACTAATGCTATGCTTCTTAAGTTCTTTCCTGGGGAAGCGACTTCTAGACCCTTCTTTGGGGCTACGTCTCTCGAGACCCCACTTGGGGATATTACTTCAAAGATCCCTTCTGGGGTTTTGCTTCTCGAGTTCCCTTCAAGAACTATGGTTTTAGATACCCTTTCTGAGGTTGCGCTCCTCAAGTCCCTACCTGGGGTAACAGCTTCTGAGACCCCTTCTGGTATGGAAACCTGAGCTACAATATTTGATGTCCCTCTATAAACTTGGGCATCGGGTACCGCTCCAGCACTCTGGGCATCGGGTACCGCTCCAGCACTCTGGGCATCGGGTACCGCTCCAGCACTCTGGGCATCGGGTACCGCTCCAGCACTCTGGGCATCGGGTACCGCTCCAGCACTCTGGGCATCGAAAGCAGTTTTCTAAACTGACCGATCTATGTATTTTGGCAGGCCACTCATATACGTCTCAACAACTTCTTTAATAATGTAATGTTTACATTTAGCACTGTGGCACGCACCTTTAATGGGTTTTAACAAATATCCGGCATTTACACCCATGTTCTCAACATCTTCCTGTATCTTACCTATCAACGCATAAAATTGTTTTTCAGCGTATTGGTCTTCTTGTTCTGAATTTTGAATTCAACCAGCTATGTTGGGTGATAACCAGTGCTCCTGTACTACTACAGCGGGGCAAAGTATGGCCTTGTGATAAACCGTGTTCTGGGACACACACGTCGGTCGATGTGCGTGCCCGGCGTCCGTGGTAAAAATATTGGTGTCACAACTGAGGGTTTAGGCTGACGAGAGGAAGCCTCAGTTGTAGGGGCTGAGATGAAATTAAACCTGGGAGGTTTAATCAGACCCCTGGACATGTAAGTGCAGAATGATTACCCGAAGGTGTGACCATGACAACCAGTTTAAAATTCAAAATAAAAGTTTATTAACAGACTCCGTGTGATAACAAGCAGTATTCAAGTTTAGCAAAGACAGTGGCAAATAACACAGTTCCTGGAATACATAACCATAGAAGGTTTCTCAGAGCACTGGTAGGTTTAGAACAGATGTAAAAGTCCTTTGATGGAATCACCTTACCAGGCCTGGTTGTAGTTGTAGAAATAGCTGAGGAACATGCCAGTAGTTGTAGCAGGTGAATCTGTAACTTGAGTATGCTGCTGTATCAGCTGGATGGAACCAGCCAGGTGGTAAGACACGGAGTGGATGCTGAGTGGAATCAGCCAGGTGATGAAATGCAGAGTGGATGCTGAATGGAATCAGCCAGGTACTAAAGTCACGGAGTGGATGCTGGATGGAACCAGCCAGGTACTAAAGCACAGAGTGAATGATGTGAGATGCTAGGGAGCGTAGAAACAAAATAGCAGAAAGATGATTACCGGTGGTAGTGGATACTGCTGGTAAGATAGGATCCGCTGGATCAGCACCGGTGTTTGGTAGAAGCTGGAATCAGTTGAAAGCTGGCTGCTTGGAAGCAGATAGTAGATAGCTGGAAACTGGCCAGCCACGGAAGGCTGTAGAGTCAGGCTGCACTGCAAGATGGAAAGCAGGTGCGGGTCTCTTTGTGGATGCTGGAGACAGGAACTGGAACCTGGAAAAACAAGCCACAGGAGAGAGAGACTGGAACAAGGTATGACATTCAAAGCACTGACCTGTTATGATTCCCGTACTCCAGACCAGAGGAGATCGTATGGCTGAGGTCAGAGTACTGGGAAGATATGCTGGTTGTGGGAGCAGGAAAGCCTAGTAACCCCTGGCGCCCTAACTCCGTTGTCTCGCCCGTGTTATCAGAAATCCCCTGCGAGACTATGGTTGCTTGAGCCCATGGCAGCCGCGTTCGAAGGGCGGATTATGTCTGCCCAACCCCGATGCCCCCTCAGGTCTTAATGGGAGACAAAGGGAAATCTGAGACAGGGTGATAACAAGGGGCCCTCTGACTAAACAACCAGGCCAGGGGTTACAAGCTAACTAACTAAATCAAAAGGTATGTGCGGACTAGCCGCCAGGGAAAAGGACAACCAAAGATCCACTGATCCTTTACTCCTATCCAGCACCGCTGGATACCAGAGTGGATCAGGGAGAGCGGAATCCTCCGCAAAAGCTCCAGGACACAAATATACTAAATAATAAACAGTAAGCGGACAAGCCGCAACACACGGCTGCGCCGTGACTCACGAACACCACAGGATGTTAAAGGTGCTCAGTCAGACTCCAGGAAAAGATGACAAAATCTCTGAGTACAGGACCACTGAGGACAGGAACAACCGGCTTGAGCAGGACTGGATACTTTCTGCAACTGACATAGGCAAACAGGAAGCTGCCGACACCGACTTTCAGAACTGGAGGACAGGCAGAATCCACTGGAACTCAGGGTAGGACACGGGATCAGACACAGGGACTGACACAGGAATCCACACAGGGACTGACACAGGAATCCACACAGGGACTGACAGGAACCAGCTCAAACTTAAAGCAGACTGCAAACCAAGGAATATCATCAGCATCTGCTAACTGCAGTGAGCCAGCATATATCAGAGAGGCCTAATTAATTATCTCTTGCAGCTGGCCTGCTGCACGACTAAGCTGACAAGATGCAATCAGCAGCCAGATGAGGCTGAACACATGGGAACAAGCTGCAATTGCACAGACTCACCAGCGGCAGCAGACAAGAGTAATCCAAAACAGAGCAATGGGAAATCCTGGCATGCAAGACAACTAAATAAACATAAAATAGGAATGAACCACTACCTGTGGTTCATAACAGTATCCCCTCCTTAAGGGTGAGCTCCGAGCACCCCATGACACCCACGGGGAACATAAACAAAAGTATAACATGAAATACAGAACAAAACTGCAAAACAGGAATGAGCCACAGCCGTGGCTCATAACAGTACCCCCCCCTTGAGGAGGGGTCAAAAGACCCCAAAATTCAGACTATCCAGAACAAGGGATACAAAAAAAAACCTGACACATTGGTCTAACAGACACGAAAACAGAAACAAGCTGCAACCACAGCTTGTAACAGTGCCCTCCCCTTGATGGTGGCCACTGGACACAAGACAAGGGAAAAAAAATCTTTTTTTTTTTTTTTATCAAGGCAAGAGTCAAAAAATTATTTCTTTTTCTTCTTCTTCTTTTTACAAAGCTCTTTAGGTCTGACCAAGGTAATTCCCCAAACATTGTCTGAACTGATGGTACCACCCAGCAAGGCTGCGTTCAAATCAGAGACAGGTCTCTTACCCTTGGGAGCTGAACTTTCTGGTAAAGTACTATTATAAGAAGAAGTAGTCAGAAAAGCACATCCTGCAGTCACAACAACGGGCTGAGACTCCTGTGCCGAGTTTACAGTATTTTGTGGACTCTCAGCAGACAAGACGGGTGACTTAGAGGAACCTGAACCAATTTCTTTGGAACCATATCTTTTAATAATTGCATCACTGAATGCTGGGGGATCCTGAAGAATGGGATCTTCAGCTTTCATTAGGCTGGTCGCCCACTCAAAAGGCTCTCCTCTAAAAGAATAAATAAGATAGAGCACAAGGTTCTCTGGAGTGATGCCCAGAAATGGTCTAGACAACATAATAATGTAATAGTGTTTGTAAAGCACCAGAAATTGGGCTAAGTCCCCATCAAAGATTATGGATGTTGAGATATCAGAGTCAGGATCTGTTTCCTTCTCATCTGACTGACTGGAGTGCTTTGCTAGGACCTGGTCACTATTGACCTTACTCGAGGCTGAGACTCTCTGAACCCCACCCGGGGCTGAGACTCTCTGAACCCCACCCGGGGCTGAGACTCTCTGAACCCCACCCGGGGCAGTGACTTTCTGAACCCCACCCGGGGCAGTGACTTTCTGAACCCCACCCGGGGCAGTGACTTTCAGAACCCCACCCGGGGCAGTGACTTTCTGAACCCCACCCGGGGCAGTGACTTTCTGAACCCCACCCGGGGCAGTGACTTTCTGAACCCCACCCGGGGCAGTGACTTTCTGAACCCCACCCGGGGCAGTGGCCTCCGGGAACCCCGCTGGGGCAGTGGCCTCCGGGAACCCCGCTGGGGCAGTGGCCTCCGGGAACCCCGCTGGGGCAGTGGCCTCCGGGAACCCCGCTGGGGCCAGCACCTCGGATTCTTTTACTGGGACCGGGTCGTTGGCCTCCCTGACTGGGATCGGGCCATCGGCCTCCCTCTCTGAGTCGATAATAATCGAAAGTTCTCCCGGGACTATGACTTCCGGGACTTTTGCTGAAGCAATAACGTTCAGATCCTCCACTAATGCTATGCTTCTTAAGTTCTTTCCTGGGGAAGCGACTTCTAGACCCTTCTTTGGGGCTACGTCTCTCGAGACCCCACTTGGGGATATTACTTCAAAGATCCCTTCTGGGGTTTTGCTTCTCGAGTTCCCTTCAAGAACTATGGTTTTAGATACCCTTTCTGAGGTTGCGCTCCTCAAGTCCCTACCTGGGGTAACAGCTTCTGAGACCCCTTCTGGTATGGAAACCTGAGCTACAATATTTGATGTCCCTCTATAAACTTGGGCATCGGGTACCGCTCCAGCACTCTGGGCATCGGGTACCGCTCCAGCACTCTGGGCATCGGGTACCGCTCCAGCACTCTGGGCATCGGGTACCGCTCCAGCACTCTGGGCATCGGGTACCGCTCCAGCACTCTGGGCATCGGGTACCGCTCCAGCACTCTGGGCATCGGGTACCGCTCCAGCACTCTGGGCATCGGGTACCGCTCCAGCACTCTGGGCATCGGGCACCACTCCAGGACCCTGGGCTACGGGCACCACTCCAGGACCCTGGGCTACGGGCACCACTCCAGGGACTTGCAACTCCGCTTCCACAGGAACCTCAAGAGAGGAGAGAAACATTCTCTTTTGATTCCTGAATCTATAATGGGGCTCCCTTGCCCAAGGACCCCAATTATAGGACAGAGAGCTTTTTTGTGTGGGTTGTGTGACAAGTACCTCTGCCACAGTAGAGACAGGAGTAGGTCTTGTATCATGACTCAACTTGGCCAGAGGGCAAGACTCGTCACCACACTTTGGCTTGCGCAACTCACAGGTCTGCAGATAATGGCCTAAACCCCCACAATATAGGCATAAGTTTAAGTTTCTGCGACGCAGACGCTCCTCTTCTGAGAGCCTGGGCCGCAGAAAACTTTTAAACTTTTTCTCTTCAATTAAACCAGAGGATTCTCTTGTCACCATACTGTGAACAAGAGTCTCTTTAGAGATAGATGTACTCTCAACGACTTCTGGCAAAATAAGCAAGATTTTAGTCAGAAGGTTTTGCAGTTGCTTTAGGGATTGCTGCAAAACTTCTAGTCGCTCTGGTCTCAAAGCACTAAATACAGAGTTCAGGGCTGCGAGAGATGCCTGCAGGGCTTGCATAGTAGACATAGGAGGATTTAAAACTAGACAAGACAAGACAAGGCAAGACAAGGCAAGGCAAGGCAAGACAAGGCAAGGCAAGACAAGACAAGGCAAGGCAAGGCAAGGCAAGGCAAGGCAAGACTAAATTTTGCTAAACAAAACAAGACTTTTTTTTTTTTTTTTTTTTTTAAACACCGGACTGGATTCTAAACACCGGACTGGATTCTAAACACCGGACTGGATTCTAAACACCGGACTGGATTGGATTCTAAACACCGGACTGGATTGGATTCTAAACACCGGACTGGATTGGATTCTAAACACCGGACTGGGCCAAAAAAGAAAAAAAAAAGTTTTATTTCTTTTTTGTGGTATGGCTGATGATAATGTTATGATTCCCGTACTCCAGACCAGAGGAGATCGTATGGCTGAGGTCAGAGTACTGGGAAGATATGCTGGTTGTGGGAGCAGGAAAGCCTAGTAACCCCTGGCGCCCTAACTCCGTTGTCTCGCCCGTGTTATCAGAAATCCCCTGCGAGACTATGGTTGCTTGAGCCCATGGCAGCCGCGTTCGAAGGGCGGATTATGTCTGCCCAACCCCGATGCCCCCTCAGGTCTTAATGGGAGACAAAGGGAAATCCGAGACAGGGTGATAACAAGGGGCCCTCTGACTAAACAACCAGGCCAGGGGTTACAAGCTAACTAACTAAATCAAAAGGTATGTGCGGACTAGCCGCCAGGGAAAAGGACAACCAAAGATCCACTGATCCTTTACTCCTATCCAGCACCGCTGGATACCAGAGTGGATCAGGGAGAGCGGAATCCTCCGCAAAAGCTCCAGGACACAAATATACTAAATAATAAACAGTAAGCGGACAAGCCGCAACACACGGCTGCGCCGTGACTCACGAACACCACAGGATGTTAAAGGTGCTCAGTCAGACTCCAGGAAAAGATGACAAAATCTCTGAGTACAGGACCACTGAGGACAGGAACAACCGGCTTGAGCAGGACTGGATACTTTCTGCAACTGACATAGGCAAACAGGAAGCTGCCGACACCGACTTTCAGAACTGGAGGACAGGCAGAATCCACTGGAACTCAGGGTAGGACACGGGATCAGACACAGGGACTGACACAGGAATCCACACAGGGACTGACACAGGAATCCACACAGGGACTGACAGGAACCAGCTCAAACTTAAAGCAGACTGCAAACCAAGGAATATCATCAGCATCTGCTAACTGCAGTGAGCCAGCATATATCAGAGAGGCCTAATTAATTATCTCTTGCAGCTGGCCTGCTGCACGACTAAGCTGACAAGATGCAATCAGCAGCCAGATGAGGCTGAACACATGGGAACAAGCTGCAATTGCACAGACTCACCAGCGGCAGCAGACAAGAGTAATCCAAAACAGAGCAATGGGAAATCCTGGCATGCAAGACAACTAAATAAACATAAAATAGGAATGAACCACTACCTGTGGTTCATAACAGTATCCCCTCCTTAAGGGTGAGCTCCGAGCACCCCATGACACCCACGGGGAACATAAACAAAAGTATAACATGAAATACAGAACAAAACTGCAAAACAGGAATGAGCCACAGCCGTGGCTCATAACATGACCTCTATCTGGCCCAGACACAGGATACTTATACCTGCTGCTATGCAGGCATTGGCTGGGCAATTATGCAGATTCCAGGGACGGTGGATTGGAGGAATTGGAGCATGTGATCAAATCCAACATGGCTGCGCCCATGCTGGAACCTGGAGGGAAAACTGGTTTGAAATGAAATGTGCAAACATAATGATAATGGCGGCGCCGGCCACGGAGGACAGGAGACGCCAGATGACTGTTATATGCTGAGACACTTGGAGGGCAGCAGAGGCCGCGGCAGGCATGATACATGATTCTGAGAACCTGCAGCAATAACACAGTAACGGCGGCGGAGGCCGCGGAGGACGGGAGACGCCATGTTGGATTCAAACATGGCGCCGCTGTGATAGTGTCTCAGAATGACAGGAGGGATGTGCAGAGTGTTGACACAGATGAGATCCGGATTTGGAACGCTGGGCCAGTCTCAGAAGACACCTAAATGGCAGGTAATGGCGTCCAGATACCCGGATCGTGACAGCACCCCCCCCTTTAGGAGTGGCCCCAGGACACTTCTTAGGCTTTAAAGGAAACTTTGAGTGGAAATTTCGGACCAAGGCAGGAGCATGGACGTCTGAGGCATTGGTCCAAGAGCGTTCTTCAGGACCATAGCCCTTCCAGTCAATGAGATACTGTAACTGACCGTAACGGAAACGTGAGTCCAAAATCTTGGCCACCTCGTACTCGACTCCCCGTTGAGTCTGAACTTTGGGAGCTGGAGGAAGTGCGGAATGAAACCGATTCAGGATCAGCGGTTTCAACAAGGAAACATGAAATGTCCTGGGTATTTTCAAGAAGGGTGGTAACTGTAATCTGTAGGCAACAGGATTGATGACTTGTTCAATCTTGAAGGGACCGATGTAGCGAGGTGCAAATTTCATGCTGGGAACTCTCAACCTCAAATTCTTCGTGGACAACCACACACGATCACCCACCTTGAGAGCAGGAACCGCTCTACGCTTCCTATCGGCAATCTTCTTATACCTGGATGAGGCTTTAAGCAGGGCTGCGCGGACGTTGTTCCAGTTATTTGAAAACTGACGCAAGGTGACATCCACTGCTGGAACAGAAGTTGCGGGAAGCGGTTGAAATTCTGGGACTTTAGGGTGGAATCCATAATTAATGGAGAATGGTGTCGAAGAAGATGAGGAATGGTATTGATTGTTGTGGCTGAACTCGGCCCAAGGAAGGAGTTGAACCCAGTCATCTTGAGAGGAAGACACATATATACGGAGGAAGGCCTCCAAGTCCTGATTCACCCTCTCAGTTTGACCATTGGTCTGAGGATGGTAAGCTGTGGAAAACTTTAACTTGACTTGGAGGGCTTGACACAAACTTCGCCAAAATTTGGCTACAAATTGTACTCCACGATCCGAGATAATCTCTTCAGGAAGACCGTGAAGTCGGAAGATCTCTTGTATAAACACTTGAGCCAACTTGGAAGCTGACGGAAGACCGGTGAGAGGGATGAAATGTGCCATCTTGGTGAACCGGTCAACTACCACCCAGATGGTATTAAACTTGTTGCAGATAGGTAGATCGGTAACAAAGTCCATCGACAAATGGGTCCATGGTCGACGGGGAACAGATAATGGAACCAGTTGCCCCGCAGGCGACTGGCGGGAGACTTTGTGTTGGGCACACTTTGGGCAGGAGGCAATAAATTCCATAACGTCCTTCTTCAGAGTTGGCCACCAGTAGGACCTAGAGATAAACTCCAGGGTTTTCTGAATGCCTGTATGTCCAGCAAAGCGGGAAGCGTGGGCCCAATGCATGAGCTTCTTCCTTAGAACTGGCTTAACAAAACTTTTCCCTGGCGGGGGCGTAGAGTCCATCCCTACCGTGGAGAATGCCAACGGATTAATAATGGGATGCTTGTCTGCAGACTCGGACTCATTTTCTTGCTCCCATGAGCGGGAAAGGGCATCGGCCTTACGATTCTGAGAACCCGGACAGAACTGGAGTTTAAAGTCAAACCTAGAGAAGAAAAGTGCCCATCTGGCCTGACGAGGGTTCAGACATTGTGCGCCTTTGAGATATAAAAGATTTTTGTGGTCGGTAAGTATGGTGATTGAATGAGAAGCTCCCTCCAACAGGTATCTCCACTCCTCCAGAGCGAGCTTGATGGCTAGCAACTCCTGATCGCCAATGGCATAGTTGCGCTCAGCTGGGGAGAACTTCCGGGAGAAGAAACTGCAAGGATGTAGATGTCCATCTTTGGCCCTCTGGGATAACACCGCTCCTACTCCAACGGAGGAGGCATCTACCTCTAAGATAAAAGGAGAGTCGGTGTCGGGCTGTTTCAGAACTGGTGCAGAGATGAACCGTTCCTTCAGAAGGTGAAAGGCCTGCGTAGCTTCTTCGGACCACTTGGACGGATTAGCACCTTTCTTGGTTAACGCAGTGATAGGCGCCACAATGGTGGAAAAGTCTCGTATAAACTTTCTATAATAATTGGCGAACCCTAAGAACCTCTGGACCCCTTTGAGGGTTAAGGGTATAGGCCAATTCTGGATTGCTTGGAGTTTCTCAGGATCCATCTCTAGTCCGGAACCGGACACAATGTAACCTAGAAACGGAATGGTTTTAACTTCAAACATACACTTCTCCAATTTACAATAGAGGTGGTTGACACGGAGACGGGAAAGAACCTCCTTTACCCAGAAACGATAATCTTCTAGATTATTAGCAAAGATGAGGATGTCATCTAGATAAACCACGACATGGCGGTATAAGATGTCCCTGAAGATCTCATTCACGAAGTGCTGGAAGACTGCTGGAGCGTTGCTCAATCCGAAGGGCATGACGAGGTACTCATAATGTCCGTCACGGGTGTTAAAGGCGGTCTTCCACTCGTCACCCTCACGGATCCGGATGAGATTGTAGGCACCCCTCAAGTCCAGCTTTGTAAAAATGGTTGCACCACTAACTCTATCGAAGAGCTCGGTAATCAGGGGTAAAGGGTATCGGTGTCACAACTGAGGGCCTGAGCTGACGGGAGGCAGCCTCAGTTGTAGGGGCTGAGATGTAACGGAACCTGGGAGGTTGTATCAGACCCCTAGACATGTAAGTAACATGTAGAATAACTGCCCGAAGGCGTGACCACGACAACCAGGATAAAAGTCAATGATGTTTATTATGACAAACTCCGTAACACAGCAGCAGTAAAAGGAAACATAAAAGTCAACAGAGGATAAATACAATTCCTGGGTACTACAGGGTGGCAAGGGCCACAGGCACTGGTAGTGTGAGACAGTTCTTATAATCTTCTAGTTGGAAAGTCCTTACCAGGCCTGACTGTAGCAATGGAGAGAACCCAGGATCGTACCAGCTGATGTTCCAGGAAAGGCTGGGCTGCTGAAGGTAAAACGGCTGCTGTGGATACTGGCTGGAACCAGACTGTTGTTGGTACGGAGTGGATACTGGCTGGAACCAGTTAAATAATAAACGAACTTGAGAGCGATGAAATAATAATGAAGTTTGGAGTTTGAGAGCGGTGAAATAATACTACCGGTGGAGAGTGGTAAACTGCAGAAAAGGACACCGGCCCTTTAAGAGAAGCTATACACTGCTGGAAGCTGGGCTGGAAGCAGGTGATTGTTTGAGAGCGGTGAAATAATAATACCGGTGGAGAGTGGTAAACTGCAGAAAGGACACCGGCCCTTTAAGAGAAGCTGTACACTGCTGGAAGCTGGGCTGGAAGCAGGTGATTGTTGTAGCTGGAAACAGGTGAGTCCAGAATGGATCGGAGAGTCAGGCTACACCGCAGATGGAATGCTGGTGCGGGTCTCTATAGCAGAGGTCTGGAGACAGGAGCTGGAACCTGGAAGACAACCACAGGAGAGAGACAAACTGGAACTAGGTTAGACAACCAAAGCACTGACGCCTTCCTTGCTCAGGCACAGCATACTTATACCTGCAGCAAGGAAGGGGTTGGCTAGGCAATTATGCAAATCAACAATACAGACAGCAGATTGGTGGAAATAATCAGATGACAAAATCCAAGATGGCTGCGCCCATGCAGACACTTGGAGGGAAGTTTGGTTTGTAATCCATGTGAGAATTGAAACAGTAATGGCGACGCCGGCCACAGGAGACAGGAGACGCCAGACTGACAGGCGCACATTTAACCACGCGGGCACAGCGGAGGCCGCGGCTGATGAAATCACCACTCTGAGATTCTGCATGTGGAAACTCAGGAACAGCGGGATCCGGTCCTGGAACGCTGAGCCAGGCTTAGGAGGCATCTGAAGGGTAAGTAATGGCGTCCAGATACCCGGATCGTGACAGCACCCCCCCCCTTTAGGAGTGGCCCCAGGACACTTCTTAGGCTTTAAAGGAAACTTTGCGTGGAAATTTCGGACCAAGGCAGGAGCATGGACGTCTGAGGCATTGGTCCAAGAGCGTTCTTCAGGACCATAGCCCTTCCAGTCAATGAGGTATTGTAACTGACCGTAACGGAAACGTGAGTCCAAAATCTTGGCCACCTCGTACTCGACTCCCCGTTGAGTCTGAACTTTGGGAGCTGGAGGAAGTGCGGAATGAAACCGATTCAGGATCAGCGGTTTCAACAAAGAAAAATGAAATGTCCTGGGTATTTTCAAGAAGGATGGTAACTGTAACCTGTAGGCAACAGGATTGATGACTTGTTCAATCTTGAAGGGTCCGATGTAGCGAGGTGCAAATTTCATGCTGGGAACTCTCAACCTCAAATTCTTCGTGGACAGCCACACACGATCACCCACCTTGAGAGCAGGAACCGCTCTACGCTTCCTATCGGCAAACTTCTTATACCTGAATGAGGCTTTAAGCAGGGCTGCGCGGACGTTCCTCCAGTTATTTGAAAACTGACGCAAGGTGACATCCACTGCTGGAACAGAAGTTGCGGGAAGCGGTTGGAATTCTGGGACTTTAGGGTGGAATCCATAATTAATGAAGAATGGTGTAGAAGAAGATGAGGAATGGTATTGATTGTTGTGGCTGAACTCAGCCCAAGGAAGGAGTTGAACCCAGTCATCTTGAGAGGAAGACACATATATACGGAGGAAGGCCTCCAAGTCCTGATTCACCCTCTCGGTTTGACCATTGGTCTGAGGATGGTAAGCCGTGGAAAACTGTAACTTGACTTGGAGGGCTTGACACAAACTTCGCCAAAATTTGGCTACAAATTGTACTCCACGATCCGAGATGATCTCTTCAGGAAGACCGTGAAGTCGGAAGATCTCTTGTATAAACACTTGAGCCAACTTGGAAGCTGACGGAAGACCGGTGAGAGGGATGAAATGTGCCATCTTGGTAAACCGGTCAACTACCACCCAGATGGTATTAAACTTGTTGCAGATAGGTAGATCGGAAACAAAGTCCATCGACAAATGGGTCCAAGGTCGACGGGGAACAGATAATGGAACCAGTTTCCCCGCAGGCGACTGGCGGGAGACTTTGTGTTGGGCACACTTTGGGCAGGAGGCAATAAATTCCATAACGTCCTTCTTCAGAGTTGGCCACCAGTAGGACCTAGAAATAAATTCAAGGGTTTTCTGAATGCCTGTATGTCCAGCAAAACGGGAAGCATGGGCCCAATGCATGAGCTTCTTCCTTAGAACTGGCTTAACAAAACTTTTCCCTGGTGGAGGCGTAGAGTCCATCCCTACCGTGGAGAATGCCAACGGATTAATAATAGGATGCTTGTCTGCAGACTCGGACTCATTTTCTTGCTCCCATGAGCGGGAAAGTGCATCGGCCTTACGATTCTGAGAACCCGGACAGAACTGGAGTTTAAAGTCAAACCTAGAGAAGAAAAGTGCCCATCTGGCCTGACGAGGATTCAGACATTGTGCGCCTTTGAGATATAAAAGATTTTTGTGGTCGGTAAGTATGGTGATTGAGTGGGAAGCTCCCTCCAACAGGTATCTCCACTCCTCCAGAGCGAGCTTGATGGCTAGCAACTCCTGATCGCCAATGGCATAGTTGCGCTCAGCTGGGGAGAACTTCCGGGAGAAGAAACTGCAAGGATGTAGATGTCCATATTTGGCCCTCTGGGATAACACTGCTCCTACTCCAACGGAGGAGGCATCTACCTCTAAGATAAAAGGAGAGTCGGTGTCGGGCTGTTTCAGAACTGGTGCAGAGATGAACCGTTGCTTCAGAAGGTGAAAGGCCTGTGTAGCTTCCTCGGACCACTTGGACGGATTAGCACCTTTCTTGGTTAATGCAGTGATAGGCGCCACGATGGTGGAAAAGTCTCGTATAAATTTTCTATAATAATTGGCGAACCCTAAGAACCTCTGGACCCCTTTGAGGCTTAAGGGTATAGGCCAATTCTGGATTGCTTGGAGTTTCTCAGGATCCATCTCTAGTCCGGAACCGGACACAATGTAACCTAGAAACGGAATGGTTTTAACTTCAAACACACACTTCTCCAATTTACAATAGAGGTGATTGACACGGAGACGGGAAAGAACCTCTTTTACCCAGAAACAATGATCTTCGAGATTATTAGCAAAGATGAGGATGTCGTCTAGATAAACCACGACATGGCGGTACAAGATGTCCCTGAAAATCTCATTCACGAAGTGCTGGAAGACTGCTGGAGCGTTGCTCAATCCGAAGGGCAAGACGAGGTATTCATAATGTCCGTCACGGGTGTTAAAGGCGGTCTTCCACTCGTCACCCTCACGGATTCGGATGAGATTGTAGGCACCCCTCAAGTCCAGCTTTGTGAAAATAGTTGCACCACTAACTCTATCAAAGAGCTCGGTAATCAGGGGTAAAGGGTATCGGTTCTTGACGGTAATGTCGTTCAGACCTCTGTAGTCGATGCACGGACGCAGACCACCGTCTTTCTTCTTAACGAAGAAGAAGCCTGCGCCGGCTGGAGAAGAAGATGGTCGGATGAAACCCTTCGCCAGGTTCTCTTTGATGTACTCTTCCATGGAGTGTGTCTCAGGCAGAGACAACGGATAAGTTCGGCCTCGCGGTGGAACCTTCCCTGGAATGAGGTCGATTGGGCAGTCCCATTCTCTATGAGGAGGAAGGATATCAGCAGAGGCTTTACTGAACACGTCCGTGAAGTCTTAATATGGAGGAGGCGGAACATCAGATGACCTGGGGAAGGAAGAACAAACAGGAAGAACTTTGGCTAAACAAGTCTCAGCACAGGAGGGACCCCATGCCAGTATTTGCGTAGTCGTCCAGTCAATTGATGGGTTGTGGAGACGGAGCCATGGAAGGCCTAAAACCACTGGATGTGTGGCTCTTGGAATCACTAAACAAGAAATATACTCAGAATGAAGAACTCTCACTCTCAGACGAACTGGAAGAGTCCTTAAGGAAATGACTGCGTCAAAAATCTTGCTGCCATCCACGGCAGTCAAAGAGATGGACGAGGACAGTCTCTCGGTGGGTAGGGACCACCGTTTAACATAAGCTTCGGTTATGAAATTCCCAGCTGCTCCGGAATCAAGGAGGGCAATGACGTTCCTGTAACGTTGAGCAATTTGGAGCGACACTGGGAGGTTACAGTCATGAGGAGATGGAGAGGAGATCATTACTCCTAGCCGGCCCTCTCCTTGGCGAGCTAGGATCTGGAGTTTCCCGGACGTTTGGGACAGGCATTGATAGTGTGCGACGGAGCTGCACAGTAGAGACAGAGAGACTCAGAGAGACGTCTTCGGCGCTCAGCGGGAGATAGACGGGAACGACTAATTTGCATAGGCTCATCCTTGGATGGAGATGGTTGACGAGGAGGAGGAGCAGAAGATTTAGGAGTAGATGATCTTCCTCGCTCGGTTGCTCTCTCTCTGAAACGTAGATCAACCTTCGTGCAAAGAGAAATTAGCTCATCCAACTTAGAGGGCAAGTCTCTGGTAGCTAACTCATCCTTGATGCGTTCTGATAAGCCATGCCAGAATGCAGCATACAGGGCCTCGTCGTTCCATGCCAGTTCGGATGCCAGGATTTTAAACTGTATAAGATACTGTCCCACAGTACGTGTTCCCTGGCGTAAACGGAGAATCTCAGATGAAGCAGATGTTATCCGGCCTGGCTCGTCGAAGATGCGCCTGAATGTAGCTACAAAGTCAGTATAGGAGGATAGCAGGGGATCAGACTTCTCCCATAAAGGTGATGCCCAGTCAAGGGCTGAGCCACTGAGAAGGGAGATGATATAGGCAATTTTGGTACGGTCACTGAAGAAATTGCCAGGTAGAAGCTCAAAGTGGATTTCACATTGATTGAGAAATCCCCTGCAGAACCTTGGAGATCCATCAAATTTTGCTGGCGTTGGAAGATGAAGATGTGGACTGGAAATGGGTAAGGTGGGTGGGGTTACAGCTGGTGTTACTGTAGTGGACGCACCGGACGTGCCAGGTCCACGGAGGGTCGTTTGAATCCCATCCAGCCGTGTAGAGAGATCCTGGAGACAGCGGATGATGTGGCCCTGTGCAGCCTCCTGATGTTCAAGTCGGGCTGCCAGTTCTTGCATCGGCCTGGCCGCTTGATCCTGGTCTCCGGCTGGATTCATTAGGTCAGTGCTTACTGTCACAACTGAGGGCCTGAGCTGACGGGAGGCAGCCTCAGTTGTAGGGGCTGAGATGTAACGGAACCTGGGAGGTTGTATCAGACCCCTAGACATGTAAGTGACATGTAGAATAACTGCCCGAAGGCGTGACCACGACAACCAGGATAAAAGTCAATGATGTTTATTATGACAAACTCCGTAACACAGCAGCAGTAAAAGGAAACATAAAAGTCAACAGAGGATAAATACAATTCCTGGGTACTACAGGGTGGCAAGGGCCACAGGCACTGGTAGTGTGAGACAGTTCTTATAATCTTCTAGTTGGAAAGTCCTTACCAGGCCTGACTGTAGCAATGGAGAGAACCCAGGATCGTACCAGCTGATGTTCCAGGAAAGGCTGGGCTGCTGAAGGTAAAACGGCTGCTGTGGATACTGGCTGGAACCAGACTGTTGTTGGTACGGAGTGGATACTGGCTGGAACCAGTTAAATAATAAACGAACTTGAGAGCGATGAAATAATAATGAAGTTTGGAGTTTGAGAGCGGTGAAATAATAATACCGGTGGAGAGTGGTAAACTGCAGAAAAGGACACCGGCCCTTTAAGAGAAGCTATACACTGCTGGAAGCTGGGCTGGAAGCAGGTGATTGTTTGAGAGCGGTGAAATAATAATACCGGTGGAGAGTGGTAAACTGCAGAAAGGACACCGGCCCTTTAAGAGAAGCTGTACACTGCTGGAAGCTGGGCTGGAAGCAGGTGATTGTTGTAGCTGGAAACAGGTGAGTCCAGAATGGATCGGAGAGTCAGGCTACACCGCAGATGGAATGCTGGTGCGGGTCTCTATAGCAGAAGTCTGGAGACAGGAGCTGGAACCTGGAAGACAACCACAGGAGAGAGACAAACTGGAACTAGGTTAGACAACCAAAGCACTGACGCCTTCCTTGCTCAGGCACAGCATACTTATACCTGCAGCAAGGAAGGGGTTGGCTAGGCAATTATGCAAATCAACAATACAGACAGCAGATTGGTGGAAATAATCAGATGACAAAATCCAAGATGGCTGCGCCCATGCAGACACTTGGAGGGAAGTTTAGTTTGTAATCCATGTGAGAATTGAAACAGTAATGGCGACGCCGGCCACAGGAGACGCCAGACTGACAGGCGCACATTTAACCACGCGGGCACAGCGGAGGCCGCGGCTGATGAAATCACCACTCTGAGATTCTGCATGTGGAAACTCAGGAACAACGGGATCCGGTCCTGGAACGCTGAGCCAGCCTTAGGAGGCATCTGAAGGGTAAGTAATGGCGTCCAGATACCCGGATCGTGACAGCACCCCCCCCTTTAGGAGTGGCCCCAGGACACTTCTTAGGCTTTAAAGGAAACTTTGCGTGGAAATTTCGGACCAAGGCAGGAGCATTGACGTCTGAGGCATTGGTCCAAGAGCGTTCATCAGGACCATAGCCCTTCCAGTCAATGAGGTATTGTAACTGACCGTAACGGAAACGTGAGTCCAAAATCTTGGCCACCTCGTACTCGACTCCCCGTTGAGTCTGAACTTTGGGAGCTGGAGGAAGTGCGGAATGAAACCGATTCAGGATCAGCGGTTTCAACAAAGAAACATGAAATGTCCTGGGTATTTTCAAGAAGGATGGTAACTGTAACCTGTAGGCAACAGGATTGATGACTTGTTCAATCTTGAAGGGTCCGATGTAGCGAGGTGCAAATTTCATGCTGGGAACTCTCAACCTCAAATTCTTCGTGGACAGCCACACACGATCACCCACCTTGAGAGCAGGAACCGCTCTACGCTTCCTATCGGCAAACTTCTTATACCTGAATGAGGCTTTAAGCAGGGCTGCGCGGACGTTCCTCCAGTTATTTGAAAACTGACGCAAGGTGACATCCACTGCTGGAACAGAAGTTGCGGGAAGCGGTTGGAATTCTGGGACTTTAGGGTGGAATCCATAATTAATGAAGAATGGTGTAGAAGAAGATGAGGAATGGTATTGATTGTTGTGGCTGAACTCGGCCCAAGGAAGGAGTTGAACCCAGTCATCTTGAGAGGAAGACACATATATACGGAGGAAGGCCTCCAAGTCCTGATTCACCCTCTCGGTTTGACCA
Organism: Pseudophryne corroboree; assembly: GCF_028390025.1. Classification (NCBI taxonomy): domain Eukaryota; kingdom Metazoa; phylum Chordata; class Amphibia; order Anura; family Myobatrachidae; genus Pseudophryne; species Pseudophryne corroboree. The sequence goes on along the minus strand of NC_086444.1, from coordinate 694,692,523 downwards.
TTGGTCTGAGGATGGTAAGCCGTGGAAAACGTTAACTTGACTTGGAGGGCTTGACACAAACTTCGCCAAAATTTGGCTACAAATTGTACTCCACGATCCGAGATGATCTCTTCAGGAAGACCGTGAAGTCGGAAGATCTCTTGTATAAACACTTGAGCCAACTTGGAAGCTGACGGAAGACCGGTGAGAGGGATGAAATGTGCCATCTTGGTGAACCGGTCAACTACCACCCAGATGGTATTAAACTTGTTGCAGATAGGTAGATCGGAAACAAAGTCCATCGACAAATGGGTCCAAGGTCGACGGGGAACAGATAATGGAACCAGTTGCCCCGCAGGCGACTGGCGGGAGACTTTTTGTTGGGCACACTTTGGGCAGGAGGCAATAAATTCCATAACGTCCTTCTTCAGAGTTGGCCACCAGTAGGACCTAGAAATAAATTCAAGGGTTTTCTGAATGCCTGTATGTCCAGCAAAACGGGAAGCATGGGCCCAATGCATGAGCTTCTTCCTTAGAACTGGCTTAACAAAACTTTTCCCTGGTGGAGGCGTAGAGTCCATCCCTACCGTGGAGAATGCCAACGGATTAATAATAGGATGCTTGTCTGCAGACTCGGACTCATTTTCTTGCTCCCATGAGCGGGAAAGGGCATCGGCCTTACGATTCTGAGAACCCGGACAGAACTGGAGTTTAAAGTCAAACCTAGAGAAGAAAAGTGCCCATCTGGCCTGACGAGGATTCAGACATTGTGCGCCTTTGAGATATAAAAGATTTTTGTGGTCGGTAAGTATGGTGATTGAATGAGAAGCTCCCTCCAACAGGTATCTCCACTCCTCCAGAGCGAGCTTGATGGCTAGCAACTCCTGATCGCCAATGGCATAGTTGCGCTCAGCTGGGGAGAACTTCCGGGAGAAGAAACTGCAAGGATGTAGATGTCCATCTTTGGCCCTCTGGGATAACACCGCTCCTACTCCAACGGAGGAGGCATCTACCTCTAAGATAAAAGGAGAGTCGGTGTCGGGCTGTTTCAGAACTGGTGCAGAGATGAACCGTTCCTTCAGAAGGTGAAAGGCCTGCGTAGCTTCTTCGGACCACTTGGACGGATTAGCACCTTTCTTGGTTAACGCAGTGATAGGCGCCACAATGGTGGAAAAGTCTCGTATAAACTTTCTATAATAATTGGCGAACCCTAAGAACCTCTGGACCCCTTTGAGGGTTAAGGGTATAGGCCAATTCTGGATTGCTTGGAGTTTCTCAGGATCCATCTCTAGTCCGGAACCGGACACAATGTAACCTAGAAACGGAATGGTTTTAACTTCAAACATACACTTCTCCAATTTACAATAGAGGTGGTTGACACGGAGACGGGAAAGAACCTCCTTTACCCAGAAACGATGATCTTCTAGATTATTAGCAAAGATGAGGATGTCATCTAGATAAACCACGACATGGCGGTATAAGATGTCCCTGAAGATCTCATTCACGAAGTGCTGGAAGACTGCTGGAGCGTTGCTCAATCCGAAGGGCATGACGAGGTACTCATAGTGTCCGTCACGGGTGTTAAAGGCGGTCTTCCACTCGTCACCCTCACGGATCCGGATGAGATTGTAGGCACCCCTCAAGTCCAGCTTTGTAAAAATGGTTGCACCACTAACTCTATCGAAGAGCTCGGTAATCAGGGGTAAAGGGTATCGGTGTCACAACTGAGGGCCTGAGCTGACGGGAGGCAGCCTCAGTTGTAGGGGCTGAGATGTAACGGAACCTGGGAGGTTGTATCAGACCCCTAGACATGTAAGTAACATGTAGAATAACTGCCCGAAGGCGTGACCACGACAACCAGGATAAAAGTCAATGATGTTTATTATGACAAACTCCGTAACACAGCAGCAGTAAAAGGAAACATAAAAGTCAACAGAGGATAAATACAATTCCTGGGTACTACAGGGTGGCAAGGGCCACAGGCACTGGTAGTGTGAGACAGTTCTTATAATCTTCTAGTTGGAAAGTCCTTACCAGGCCTGACTGTAGCAATGGAGAGAACCCAGGATCGTACCAGCTGATGTTCCAGGAAAGGCTGGGCTGCTGAAGGTAAAACGGCTGCTGTGGATACTGGCTGGAACCAGACTGTTGTTGGTATGGAGTGGATACTGGCTGGAACCAGTTAAATAATAAACGAACTTGAGAGCGATGAAATAATAATGAAGTTTGGAGTTTGAGAGCGGTGAAATAATAATACCGGTGGAGAGTGGTAAACTGCAGAAAAGGACACCGGCCCTTTAAGAGAAGCTATACACTGCTGGAAGCTGGGCTGGAAGCAGGTGATTGAGAGCGGTGAAATAATAATACCGGTGGAGAGTGGTAAACTGCAGAAAGGACACCGGCCCTTTAAGAGAAGCTGTACACTGCTGGAAGCTGGGCTGGAAGCAGGTGATTGTTGTAGCTGGAAACAGGTGAGTCCAGAATGGATCGGAGAGTCAGGCTACACCGCAGATGGAATGCTGGTGCGGGTCTCTATAGCAGAAGTCTGGAGACAGGAGCTGGAACCTGGAAGACAACCACAGGAGAGAGACAAACTGGAACTAGGTTAGACAACCAAAGCACTGACGCCTTCCTTGCTCAGGCACAGCATACTTATACCTGCAGCAAGGAAGGGGTTGGCTAGGCAATTATGCAAATCAACAATACAGACAGCAGATTGGTGGAAATAATCAGATGACAAAATCCAAGATGGCTGCGCCCATGCAGACACTTGGAGGGAAGTTTGGTTTGTAATCCATGTGAGAATTGAAACAGTAATGGCGACGCCGGCCACAGGAGACAGGAGACGCCAGACTGACAGGCGCACATTTAACCACGCGGGCACAGCGGAGGCCGCGGCTGATGAAATCACCACTCTGAGATTCTGCATGTGGAAACTCAGGAACAGCGGGATCCGGTCCTGGAACGCTGAGCCAGCCTTAGGAGGCATCTGAAGGGTAAGTAATGGCGTCCAGATACCCGGATCGTGACAGCACCCCCCCCTTTAGGAGTGGCCCCAGGACACTTCTTAGGCTTTAAAGGAAACTTTGCGTGGAAATTTCGGACCAAGGCAGGAGCATGGACGTCTGAGGCATTGGTCCAAGAGCGTTCTTCAGGACCATAGCCCTTCCAGTCAATGAGGTATTGTAACTGACCGTAACGGAAACGTGAGTCCAAAATCTTGGCCACCTCGTACTCGACTCCCCGTTGAGTCTGAACTTTGGGAGCTGGAGGAAGTGCGGAATGAAACCGATTCAGGATCAGCGGTTTCAACAAAGAAACATGAAATGTCCTGGGTATTTTCAAGAAGGATGGTAACTGTAACCTGTAGGCAACAGGATTGATGACTTGTTCAATCTTGAAGGGTCCGATGTAGCGAGGTGCAAATTTCATGCTGGGAACTCTCAACCTCAAATTCTTCGTGGACAGCCACACACGATCACCCACCTTGAGAGCAGGAACCGCTCTACGCTTCCTATCGGCAAACTTCTTATACCTGAATGAGGCTTTAAGCAGGGCTGCGCGGACGTTCCTCCAGTTATTTGAAAACTGACGCAAGGTGACATCCACTGCTGGAACAGAAGTTGCGGGAAGCGGTTGGAATTCTGGGACTTTAGGGTGGAATCCATAATTAATGAAGAATGGTGTAGAAGAAGATGAGGAATGGTATTGATTGTTGTGGCTGAACTCGGCCCAAGGAAGGAGTTGAACCCAGTCATCTTGAGAGGAAGACACATATATACGGAGGAAGGCCTCCAAGTCCTGATTCACCCTCTCGGTTTGACCATTGGTCTGAGGATGGTAAGCCGTGGAAAACTTTAACTTGACTTGGAGGGCTTGACACAAACTTCGCCAAAATTTGGCTACAAATTGTACTCCACGATCCGAGATGATCTCTTCAGGAAGACCGTGAAGTCGGAAGATCTCTTGTATAAACACTTGAGCCAACTTGGAAGCTGACGGAAGACCGGTGAGAGGGATGAAATGTGCCATCTTGGTGAACCGGTCAACTACCACCCAGATGGTATTAAACTTGTTGCAGATAGGTAGATCGGAAACAAAGTCCATCGACAAATGGGTCCAAGGTCGACGGGGAACAGATAATGGAACCAGTTGCCCCGCAGGCGACTGGCGGGAGACTTTGTGTTGGGCACACTTTGGGCAGGAGGCAATAAATTCCATAACGTCCTTCTTCAGAGTTGGCCACCAGTAGGACCTAGAAATAAATTCAAGGGTTTTCTGAATGCCTGTATGTCCAGCAAAACGGGAAGCATGGGCCCAATGCATGAGCTTCTTCCTTAGAACTGGCTTAACAAAACTTTTCCCTGGTGGAGGCGTAGAGTCCATCCCTACCGTGGAGAATGCCAACGGATTAATAATAGGATGCTTGTCTGCAGACTCGGACTCATTTTCTTGCTCCCATGAGCGGGAAAGGGCATCGGCCTTACGATTCTGAGAACCCGGACAGAACTGGAGTTTAAAGTCAAACCTAGAGAAGAAAAGTGCCCATCTGGCCTGACGAGGATTCAGACATTGTGCGCCTTTGAGATATAAAAGATTTTTGTGGTCGGTAAGTATGGTGATTGAGTGGGAAGCTCCCTCCAACAGGTATCTCCACTCCTCCAGAGCGAGCTTGATGGCTAGCAACTCCTGATCGCCAATGGCATAGTTGCGCTCAGCTGGGGAGAACTTCCGGGAGAAGAAACTGCAAGGATGTAGATGTCCATCTTTGGCCCTCTGGGATAACACTGCTCCTACTCCAACGGAGGAGGCATCTACCTCTAAGATAAAAGGAGAGTCGGTGTCGGGCTGTTTCAGAACTGGTGCAGAGATGAACCGTTGCTTCAGAAGGTGAAAGGCCTGTGTAGCTTCCTCGGACCACTTGGACGGATTAGCACCTTTCTTGGTTAATGCAGTGATAGGCGCCACGATGGTGGAAAAGTCTCGTATAAATTTTCTATAATAATTGGCGAACCCTAAGAACCTCTGGATCCCTTTGAGGCTTAAGGGTATAGGCCAATTCTGGATTGCTTGGAGTTTCACAGGATCCATCTCTAGTCCGGAACCGGACACAATGTAACCTAGAAACGGAATGGTTTTAACTTCAAACACACACTTCTCCAATTTACAATAGAGGTGATTGACACGGAGACGGGAAAGAACCTCTTTTACCCAGAAACGATGATCTTCGAGATTATTAGCAAAGATGAGGATGTCGTCTAGATAAACCACGACATGGCGGTACAAGATGTCCCTGAAAATCTCATTCACGAAGTGCTGGAAGACTGCTGGAGCGTTGCTCAATCCGAAGGGCAAGACGAGGTACTCATAATGTCCGTCACGGGTGTTAAAGGCGGTCTTCCACTCGTCACCCTCATGGATTCGGATGAGATTGTAGGCACCCCTCAAGTCCAGCTTTGTGAAAATAGTTGCACCACTAACTCTATCAAAGAGCTCGGTAATCAGGGGTAAAGGGTATCGGTTCTTGACGGTAATGTCGTTCAGACCTCTGTAGTCGATGCACGGACGCAGACCACCGTCTTTCTTCTTAACGAAGAAGAAGCCTGCGCCGGCTGGAGAAGAAGATGGTCGGATGAAACCCTTCGCCAGGTTCTCTTTGATGTACTCTTCCATGGAGTGTGTCTCAGGCAGAGACAACGGATAAGTTCGGCCTCGCGGTGGAACCTTCCCTGGAATGAGGTCGATTGGGCAGTCCCATTCTCTATGAGGAGGAAGGATATCAGCAGAGGCTTTACTGAACACGTCCGTGAAGTCTTAATATGGAGGAGGCGGAACATCAGATGACCTGGGGAAGGAAGAACAAACAGGAAGAACTTTGGCTAAACAAGTCTCAGCACAGGAGGGACCCCATGCCAGTATTTGCGTAGTCGTCCAGTCAATTGATGGGTTGTGGAGACGGAGCCATGGAAGGCCTAAAACCACTGGATGTGTGGCTCTTGGAATCACTAAAAAAGAAATATACTCAGAATGAAGAACTCCCACTCTCAGACGAACTGGAAGAGTCCTTAAGGAAATGACTGCGTCAAAAATCTTGCTGCCATCCACGGCAGTCAAAGAGATGGACGAGGACAGTCTCTCGGTGGGTAGGGACCACCGTTTAACATAAGCTTCGGTTATGAAATTCCCAGCTGCTCCGGAATCAAGGAGGGCAATGACGTTCCTGTAACGTTGAGCAATTTGGAGCGACACTGGGAGGTTACAGTCATGAGGAGATGGAGAGGAGATCATTACTCCTAGCCGGCCCTCTCCTTGGCGAGCTAGGATCTGGAGTTTCCCGGACGTTTGGGACAGGCATTGATAGTGTGCGACGGAGCTGCACAGTAGAGACAGAGAGACTCAGAGAGACGTCTTCGGCGCTCAGCGGGAGATAGACGGGAACGACTAATTTGCATAGGCTCATCTTTGGATGGAGATGGTTGACGAGGAGGAGGAGCAGAAGATTTAGGAGTAGATGATCTTCCTCGCTCGGTTGCTCTCTCTCTGAAACGTAGATCAACCTTCGTGCAAAGAGAAATTAGCTCATCCAACTTAGAGGGCAAGTCTCTGGTAGCTAACTCATCCTTGATGCGTTCTGATAAGCCATGCCAGAATGCAGCATACAGGGCCTCGTCGTTCCATGCCAGTTCGGATGCCAGGATTTTAAACTGTATAAGATACTGTCCCACAATACGTGTTCCCTGGCGTAAACGGAGAATCTCAGATGAAGCAGATGTTATCCGGCCTGGCTCGTCGAAGATGCGCCTGAATGTAGCTACAAAGTCAGTATAGGAGGATAGCAGGGGATCAGACTTCTCCCATAAAGGTGATGCCCAGTCAAGGGCTGAGCCACTGAGAAGGGAGATGATATAGGCAATTTTGGTACGGTCACTGAAGAAATTGCCAGGTAGAAGCTCAAAGTGGATTTCACATTGATTGAGAAATCCCCTGCAGAACCTTGGAGATCCATCAAATTTTGCTGGCGTTGGAAGATGAAGATGTGGACTGGAAATGGGTAAGGTGGGTGGGGTTACAGCTGGTGTTACTGTAGTGGACGCACCGGACGTGCCAGGTCCACGGAGGGTCGTTTGAATCCCATCTAGCCGTGTAGAGAGATCCTGGAGACAGCGGATGATGTGGCCCTGTGCAGCCTCCTGATGTTCAAGTCGGGCTGCCAGTTCTTGCATCGGCCTGGCCGCTTGATCCTGGTCTCCGGCTGGATTCATTAGGTCAGTGCTTACTGTCACAACTGAGGGCCTGAGCTGACGGGAGGCAGCCTCAGTTGTAGGGGCTGAGATGTAACGGAACCTGGGAGGTTGTATCAGACCCCTAGACATGTAAGTAACATGTAGAATAACTGCCCGAAGGCGTGACCACGACAACCAGGATAAAAGTCAATGATGTTTATTATGACAAACTCCGTAACACAGCAGCAGTAAAAGGAAACATAAAAGTCAACAGAAGATAAATACAATTCCTGGGTACTACAGGGTGGCAAGGGCCACAGGCACTGGTAGTGTGAGACAGTTCTTATAATCTTCTAGTTGGAAAGTCCTTACCAGGCCTGACTGTAGCAATGGAGAGAACCCAGGATCGTACCAGCTGATGTTCCAGGAAAGGCTGGGCTGCTGAAGGTAAAACGGCTGCTGTGGATACTGGCTGGAACCAGACTGTTGTTGGTACGGAGTGGATACTGGCTGGAACCAGTTAAATAATAAACGAACTTGAGAGCGATGAAATAATAATGAAGTTTGGAGTTTGAGAGCGGTGAAATAATAATACCGGTGGAGAGTGGTAAACTGCAGAAAAGGACAACGGCCCTTTAAGAGAAGCTATACACTGCTGGAAGCTGGGCTGGAAGCAGGTGATTGTTTGAGAGCGGTGAAATAATAATACCGGTGGAGAGTGGTAAACTGCAGAAAGGACACCGGCTCTTTAAGAGAAGCTGTACACTGCTGGAAGCTGGGCTGGAAGCAGGTGATTGTTGTAGCTGGAAACAGGTGAGTCCAGAATGGATCGGAGAGTCAGGCTACACCGCAGATGGAATGCTGGTGCGGGTCTCTATAGCAGAAGTCTGGAGACAGGAGCTGGAACCTGGAAGACAACCACAGGAGAGAGACAAACTGGAACTAGGTTAGACAACCAAAGCACTGACGCCTTCCTTGCTCAGGCACAGCATACTTATACCTGCAGCAAGGAAGGGGTTGTCTAGGCAATTATGCAAATCAACAATACAGACAGCAGATTGGTGGAAATAATCAGATGACAAAATCCAAGATGGCTGCGCCCATGCAGACACTTGGAGGGAAGTTTGGTTTGTAATCCATGTGAGAATTGAAACAGTAATGGCGACGCCAGCCACAGGAGACAGGAGACGCCAGACTGACAGGCGCACATTTAACCACGCGGGCACAGCGGAGGCCGCGGCTGATGAAATCACCACTCTGACATTCTGCATGTGGAAACTCAGGAACAGCGGGATCCGGTCCTGGAACGCTGAGCCAGCCTTAGGAGGCATCTAAAGGGTAAGTAATGGCGTCCAGATACCCGGATCGTGACAATCGGTTCTTGACGGTAATGTCGTTCAGACCTCTGTAGTCGATGCACGGACGCAGACCACCGTCTTTCTTCTTAACGAAGAAGAAGCCTGCGCCGGCTGGAGAAGAAGATGGTCGGATGAAACCCTTCGCCAGGTTCTCTTTGATGTACTCTTCCATGGAGTGTGTCTCAGGCAGAGACAACGGATAAGTTCGGCCTCGCGGTGGAACCTTCCCTGGAATGAGGTCGATTGGGCAGTCCCATTCTCTATGAGGAGGAAGGATATCAGCAGAGGCTTTACTGAACACGTCCGTGAAGTCTTGATATGGAGGAGGCGGAACATCAGATGACCTGGGGAAGGAAGAACAAACAGGAAGAACTTTGGCTAAACAAGTCTCAGCACAGGAGGAACCCCATGCCAGTATTTGCGTAGTCGTCCAGTCAATCGATGGGTTGTGGAGACGGAGCCATGGAAGGCCTAAAACCACTGGATGTGTGGCTCTTGGAATCACTAGAAAAGAAATATACTCAGAATGAAGAACTCCCACTCTCAGACGAACTGGAAGAGTCCTTAAGGAAATGACTGTGTCAAAAATCTTGCTGCCATCCACGGCAGTCAAAGAGATGGACGAGGACAGTCTCTCGGTGGGTAGGGATCACCGTTTAACATAAGCTTCGGTTATGAAATTCCCAGCTGCTCCAGAATCAAGGAGGGCAATGACGTTCCTGTAACGTTGAGCAATTTGGAGCGACACTGGGAGGTTACAATCATGAGGAGATGGAGAGGAGATCATTACTCCTAGCCGGCCCTCTCCTTGGCGAGCTAGGATCTGGAGTTTCCCGAACGTTTGGGACAGGCGTTGATAGTGTGCGACGGAGCTGCACAGCAGAGACATAGAGACTCGGAGAGGCGTCTTCGGCACTCAGCGGGAGATAGACGGGAACGACCAATTTGCATAGGCTCATCCTTGGATGGAGATGGTTGACGAGGAGGAGGAGCAGAAGATTTAGGAACGGATGATCTTCCTCGCTCGGTTGCTCTCTCTCTGAACCGTAGATCAACCTTCGTGCATAGTGAAATTAGCTCATCCAACTTAGAAGGCAAGTCTCTGGTAGCTAACTCATCTTTAATGCGTTCCGACAAGCCATGCCAGAATGCAGCATACAGGGCCTCGTCGTTCCAGGCCAGTTCAGATGCCAGGATTTTGAACTGTATAAGATACTGTCCCACAGTACGTGTTCCCTGGCGTAGACGGAGAATCTCAGATGAAGCAGAGGAAACCCGGCCCGGCTCGTCGAAGATGCGCCTGAATGATGCTACAAAGTCAGTATAGGAGGACAGCAGGGGATCAGACTTCTCCCATAACGGTGATGCCCAATCAAGGGCTGAGCCACTGAGGAGAGAAATAATATAAGCAACTTTGGTACGGTCACTGGGGAAGTTGCCAGATTGAAGCTCAAAATGGATTTCGCATTGGTTGAGAAATCCCCTGCTGAACCTTGGATATCCGTCAAATTTTGCTGGCGTTGGAAGATGAAGACGTGGTATGGAAATGGGCAAGGTGGGTGGGGTTACAGCTGGAGTCACTGTGGTGGACGCACCAGACGTGCCAGGTCCACGGAGGGTCGTCTGAATCCCATCCAGCCGAGTAGATCCTGGAGACAGCGGATGATGTGACCTTGTGCAGCCTCCTGATGTTCGAGTCTGGCTGCCAGTTCTTGCATAGGTCTAGCCGCTTGATCCTGGTCTCCGGCTGGATTCATAAGGTCAGTGCTTACTGTCACAACTGAGGGTTTAGGTTGACGAGAGGAAGCCTCAGTTGTAGGGGCTGAGATGAAATTAAACCTGGGAGGTTTAATCAGACCCCTGGACATGTAAGTGCAGAATGATTACCCGAAGGTGTGACCATGACAACCAGTTTAAAATTCAAAATAAAAGTTTATTAACAGACTCCGTGTGATAACAAGCAGTATTCAAGTTTAGCAAAGACAGTGGCAAATAACACAGTTCCTGGAATACATAACCATAGAAGGTTTCTCAGAGCACTGGTAGGTTTAGAACAGATGTAAAAGTCCTTTGATGGAATCACCTTACCAGGCCTGGTTGTAGTTGTAGAAATAGCCGAGGAACATGCCAGTAGTTGTAGCAGGTGAATCTGTAACTTGAGTATGCTGCTGTATCAGCTGGATGGAACCAGCCAGGTGGTAAGACACGGAGTGGATGCTGAGTGGAATCAGCCAGGTGATGAAATGCAGAGTGGATGCTGAATGGAATCAGCCAGGTACTAAAGTCACGGAGTGGATGCTGGATGGAACCAGCCAGGTACTAAAGCACAGAGTGAATGATGTGAGATGCTAGGGAGCGTAGAAACAAAATAGCAGAAAGATGATTACCGGTGGTAGTGGATACTGCTGGTAAGATAGGATCCGCTGGATCAGCACCGGTGTTTGGTAGAAGCTGGAATCAGTTGAAAGCTGGCTGCTTGGAAGCAGATAGTAGATAGCTGGAAACTGGACAGCCACGGAAGGCTGTAGAGTCAGGCTGCACTGCAAGATGGAAAGCAGGTGCGGGTCTCTTTGTGGATGCTGGAGACAGGAACTGGAACCTGGAAAAACAAGCCACAGGAGAGAGAGACTGGAACAAGGTATGACATTCAAAGCACTGACCTCTATCTGGCCCAGACACAGGATACTTATACCTGCTGCTATGCAGGCATTGGCTGGGCAATTATGCAGATTCCAGGGACGGTGGATTGGAGGAATTGGAGCATGTGATCAAATCCAACATGGCTGCGCCCATGCTGGAACCTGGAGGGAAAACTGGTTTGAAATGAAATGTGCAAACATAATGATAATGGCGGCGCCGGCCACGGAGGACAGGAGACGCCAGATGACTGTTATATGCTGAGACACTTGGAGGGCAGCAGAGGCCGCGGCAGGCATGATACATGATTCTGAGAACCTGCAGCAATAACACAGTAACGGCGGCGGAGGCCGCGGAGGACGGGAGACGCCATGTTGGATTCAAACATGGCGCCGCTGTGGTAGTGTCTCAGAATGACAGGAGGGATGTGCAGAGTGTTGACACAGATGAGATCCGGATTTGGAACGCTGGGCCAGTCTCAGAAGACACCTAAACGGCAGGTAATGGCGTCCAGATACCCGGATCGTGACAATTGGGTGTTGCTGCTACACAATCAACTGCTGTAGTATTACCAGGAATACCTGCAACAACTATTAACATTTCACCAGAACTATTCTGCTGTTCTTGTGTCATTGTCTCTATTATGCTGTTACAGCGGCCACGTTACTGACACTTGATACAGTTTGTAACGCAATCCTAATCCGTTGAGGCACATCATCTTCGGAATATGACAATTTCTTTTAAGATCGGTAAAATGCTGAATTATAACCTTTGTCGTTCATTCTTGGACGATGCGGTCTGCGTTTGTTCGGGTTGATACAGCCGTGATGTATCCCCATAACCAACGGCATAGCAGGCCTAGCATTCTTCTTTAGGCTGTTATGTCCGATCGAGGGCGTTGCAAATTGTTCCTTCGCCGTTTCAGCGACTGTTGTGCGAATTGTTGTTTTCCCAATTATGCTAGGCCTGTGCATTAGCGCATCTGTAACATTGCAACTTGGTATCGTTGAATCATATCGTTGCGCTACAGCATCATCTGTAATACATATATTATAAAATAATTATAATAGCAGACACATGTAAAACAACATTTAAGTTACATTTGTGTCAATATGTTAATATATCATATAACGGTATTAAAAGTATACCTATAAACAATGTTTTAAAAATTTTGATGCTAGTGTACATAATAAATACATTTGGTCACTATTGAAATCCATTAATGAAAATTAATAAAAATAAAAGATAAAGTACTTCAAGTAAAAAACATTTAATTCATATTTCAATGTGTATTGTACACGGTTTACCTAAATAAATGATATGTGGTCCACTAATCATATGTGAAAGTACGAAAACAAAAAACAATAAAAAAAACAAGTGAAAGATTTGGGAGAAAAACAGAAAATGACAGTATGTGTATAGTAATGTGTTGACAAAAAATAGAGAAGAAATATTGTGTTATACAGAATTATTATAAAAGAAGGGATGCATATCCATAATAAAAAGAGTGAGAATAAATATAGTGTAAATATGTGAGAAGGGCTATTGTGATTGATATATATGAATGGTATTGAATGTGAATTAAAAAAAAAAAATCTCTAGGGAACAGGCTATAATAGGTAGCATGTATCACAATCCCAAGGTTGTGATCATCTCCAGGGCAATTCCACTGGATATTTAACCTATAATTTGGGTATAATTTTTAAACAAATAATGCTATGTGATCATGTGCAATCTTCCTATCTACACCATTATTATGTGTTCCAGAATCATAATATATATGATAAATATATATGTTTTATGTGTTCCAGAATAATAATATATATAGCGTTTAAATAAGATTGTTAAGCGCCGTGGTCCGCGATGTCCTCGCGGCCCGGCACCTAGCAACTAGGGACGCCGAGCGTGCTAGCCGCCGGGTCCCTAGCAAAGCTGGGACGCCGTGCGCGCTGAGCCGCCTGCTCCCTAGCAACGGTGGGACGCCGGGCGCGCTGAGCCCCCTGGACCCTAGCAACGGGGACGCCACGGGCCACGGGCGGACCGTGCTCCCCGTTGCAGGGTCAATCAAGTTAACCACATACACTTGTCTTCTGGTCGTGCAGCAAGGCAGCTGCACGGCATTTATGCTAATCAGGCTCTGAACATCTGATTGGAGGACTCCCTGCTAAATACCTTCTCAGTGCTTCACACAGACGCCGGTAATAGCTTCCTGCATGCTGCTTAGGTTTGCTGAACGTCTGTTCCAGTCCTGCTGTGTCCGGTCATTCCTGTCCTCAGAGTTCCTGAATCTTGGAGTTGTCATCTCATCCCAAGGAGTCTTCTGGTCCTCAATTGCCCGCAATAGTCGCCAGAGGATCTCGTGTGGTTTTCGTGAGTTGCGGCTCTGGCGCGTGCTGCGGCCTAGCCCGCTTCATTTTGTATTCTGTTTCGGAGCATTTGCGGAGGTTTCCGCTTCCACAAGTCCTCTCCGGAACTCGGCGGTGCCGGGTAGGAGAGTGGACAAGTGGGTATTTTGGTTGTCCTTTCCCTGGTGGTTTTCCGCACATATTCTAGTTTTAGGTTAGTCTGTAGCCCCTGGCTTTGTTAGAGGGCCCCTTGTTATCACCCTGTCTCGGATTTCTCTTTATCTCCCATTAAGACCTGAGGGGGCATCGGAGTTGGGCAGACGTAATCCGCCCTTCAAACGCGGCTGCCATGGGCTCAAGCAACCATAGTCTCGCAAGAGATTTCTGACAGCACGGGCGAGACAACGGAGTTAGGGCGCCAGGGGCTATTCCCGTTCCCTTTCCCAGCATTACGTTCCAGTGCTCAGGTCCTTGCTATAAGATCTCCCCAGACCAGAGTGCTGGAATCATAACATTATTACCGGCCATACCAAAACTTAAAATTAAACGGGGTTTCATTTTTTCTCATTCTGTTTTTGTGAGAGTTTATCGGCCTCATGAATCCGACAGGTTTAGGGCCAAATCCCGGTCAGCTCTTAGTCAACCAGATTCAAGAACTTACTCAGATGGTTCAGGATCTTTCTCTTCGGGTGAGATCGCAGGAAGATCTTTTGCGAGCCTCCCCGAAGGTAGTCCCTGAACCAAAGATGCATTTGCCCGACCGTTTTTCCGGTGACAGAAAATATTTTTTTAATTTTAAAGAAGCCTGTAAGCTTTATTTTCGTTTAAGACCTACATCCTCTGGTACCGAATCTCAGCGGGTTGGGATTATTATTTCTTTACTCCAGGGGGATCCTCAGACCTGAGCATTTGGTTTAAAAGCTGAGGATCCTGCGTTGTTATCTGTAGACGCCTTTTTTAAGTCATTAGGGCTCTTGTATGATGACCCAGATAGAGAGGCGTCCGCTGAGAGTCATCTGCGCGCTCTCAAACAAGGTAGAAATCCAGCGGAGGTTTATTGTACCGAGTTTCTCCGTTGGTCGAACGACTGTGGCTGGAATGACCCGGCCCTGCGCAGTCAGTTTCGCCTCGGTTTATCTGAATTTATTAAAGACAGTCTCCTCCAGTACCCCGCTCCTGAGACTCTCGATAAACTCATGGAGCTTGCTATAAAGATTGATCGTCGTCTCCGAGAGCGGAGGGCTGAAAGAGGAACAACTGTAAGGTCTAGTCCTTGTGTTTATACCTTCCCAGAGGACGTCGAGGAGCCCATGCAGATAGGTCTCTCCCGGCTGTCTCCTGAGGAAAGAACCAGAAGACAAAATCCAGTCTTTGTTTGTACTGTGGGGATAAGGGACATTTTGCTCGTAACTGCCCGAACAAGTCGGGAAACGCTCTGACCAGGTGAATGGTGAGGGGGTTCACTTAGGTCTGCAGCTTATCTCCTCAAACAACTCTCTATTAGTCCCTGTTAAGGTTTCCTTTGGCAGCCTCAGTTCTTTGGTGTCTGCTTTTGTCGACAGTGGAGCTGCAGGAAACTTTATGGATTTAACTTGGGCTAAGGCCTTAGGCATTCCACATTTACCGTTAGATAGATGTATCACCATGCACGGCTTAGATGGGGGTCCGCTTTCCAATGGGGTAATTACTCACCGTACACCTCCAGTAATACTTACAGTAGGAGCCTTACATTCTGAAGATATTGAATTCTACCTTACACATTGCCCGGCAGTTCCTGTTGTTTTGGGTCACCCTTGGCTTGCCTTTCATAATCCCACCATTGATTGGCGGTCCGGGGAGATTTCCCAATGGGGTACTTTTTGTGTTAAAGAATGTATTTCGTATCCAGTCAGAGTTGCAGCAGTCGTCCCAGAGCTCATTCCTGTGGAATACCAGGAGTTTGCCGATGTCTTCTCCAAAGGCAATGCAGACATTCTGCCTCCCCATCGACCCTATGATTGTGCAATTGAGCTAGTTCCAGGTGCCACTTTGCCTAAGGGGAGATTATATGCCTTGTCCGGGCCAGAAACCACGGCCATGAATAATTATATTCAGGAAAGCCTAAAGAAGGGATTTATTAGACCATCGAAATCTCCTTTAAGTGCTGGTTTTTTCTTTGTGGAGAAAAAAGATGGCTCGCTTAGACCATGCATTTATTTTAGGGCTCTGAATAAGATCTCCGTTAAAAACACCTATCCTTTGCCGTTAATTTCTGTGCTTTTTGATCAGTTACTGTTACGCACACCAGTGCTAACAGGAGTATACCGGTGTATGAACAGAGAGGGATGCGACGCAAAACGAACTCACAGACAGTATAACACAACATACACAGGAGGTGATGGAATAACTAATAAACACAAAATGAACGGGGAAGCCCAAAGGCTCAGGAATTGGGTGTCTCCCTAGTGTCAGGAATGCTCAGATGGAATAGAGCGGACAATGAAGCGAGATGTAGTGATTTAACATGTGGAGCACCCAAAATGATGTTGCTAAGAGCAACAGGAAAAACCCCAAAGGGTTACCAACGGGTGTGGGAATAAACTCCTTGGTCAGAGATAGAAATATAGACACAAGGAGAGTATCCACAATCCTAACCCCCACTTGCAGGGCACAGGTTCAGCTTACTGCCACTAAACTGACACCTGGACGCCCTGCTGGGTTCACAGAATAGCAAAAGAACCCCAGCAGGTTAAACAACTGACTCCAATCTTACTGCTAGGTCCGGATTGGCAGAATGAAGTACCGAATCCCAAGGCCTATTTGCAGTAAGCAACAAGTAAATACAAAGTCACACAGTACTAGCTAACTCTCTGGAACTGACTAACAAACAAAGATTCAGCAGCATTTGCCTAGCCTGAGAGGATGGCTTATATAGCAGGTGCTGTCCACGCCCCACTCAGACCTCACAGACTGTGAGCACAAAACCAGCGCCGGATTCCCTGCCATGCACAGAGCCTGTAACCACTACACAGTAAAAACCCGGACCGGAGTATCAGCTGCGCTCAGGTTACTTCGCTAACACTTGCCTCCCGGTTGCCATGGCAACGTGGCAGTACAGAACAGGAGATCCTAACAGTTACGTTCCGCCGTGATTTTTTCTAAAATTGACCTTAGGGGAGCTTACAACCTCATCCGAATTAAATCTGGGGATGAGTGGAAGACGGCTTTCAGCACTCAGTCGGGTCACTATGAATACCTGGTGATGACGTTCAACCTGTCAAATGCTCCGGCAGTTTTTCAAGACCTCATTAACGATGTTCTCCGTGACTTCCTAGGGAAATTCGTGGTCGTTTATTTAGATGACATCTTGATTTATTCTGAATCGATGGAACAACATGTTACCCAGGTGCGTCTGGTTCTTCAAAAGTTACGTGAGAATCATTTACAGTATATGCCAAGCTGGAGAAGTGTGATTTTCACATCACAGAAGTATCTTTTTTAGGGTACATAATTTCTCCCCAGGGATTTTCCATGGAACAGAAGAAGCTCCAGGCCATCCTTAATTGGGCGTAATCCACTAATTTAAAAGCAATTTAGCGCTTTTTAGGGTTTGCGAATTATTATAGGCGGTTCATTCATTCTTTTTCTGACCTGGTTGCTCCCATAGTAGCTCTGACTAAAAAAGGAGCGGATCCTTCCAATTGGTCGCATGAAGCTGAGTTGTCTTTCCAGGCCTTGAAACAAGCCTTTGTCTCGGCTCCTGTCCTCAGACATCCTAATCCGGAATTGCCCTTTATTGTGGAGGTTGATGCCTCAGAGGTTGGAGTGGGGGCTGTCCTTTCTCAAGAAGATCCGGAGTCTCTGGAGTTACATCCTTGTGCCTTTATGTCCAGGAAATTCTTCTCCGCTGAATCCAACTATGACGTTGGTAATCGGGAGTTACTGGCAGTAAAATGGGCTTTCGAGGAATGGAGGTATTGGCTGGAGGGAGCTAGACATACTATTTCGGTTTTAACTGACCATAAGAACCTTCAATATATTGAATCAGCTAAACGGCTTAATGCTCGGCAGGCACGTTGGGCATTATTTTTTACTCGTTTCAGGTTTATCATCACTTTCAGGCCTGGTTCCAAGAATACGAAAGCTGATGCCCTGTCACGTAGCTTTCTTCCGGTTCACAATAGCAATCCTGTTGTTACCCCCATAGTTCCATCTTCGGTCATCCGGGCAGGCCTCACACAGGATTTATTTACCCAGTTAAACCAGCTTCAACACCAAGCTCCTAGACTTACTCCTGCTAGTCGTCTTTATGTCCCTGAATTTTTGAGAGCCACTGTTTTAACTGAGTTTCATGACAACAAAGTCTCAGGGCATCCGGGTATCACTAAGACCTTGGAGTTAGTCTCTCGCTCAGTGTGGTGGCCTAGTCTTTCTAAAGACGTTAAGGAATTCGTCCATTCCTGTCAGGTTTGTGCACAGCATAAGGTTCCTCGTTCGTTGCCTATCGGGCAACTCATGCCTTTAACTGTTCCTCTCAGGCCATGGTCTCATATCTCCATGGATTTCGTGGTTGACCTTCCCTTTTCAGCCGGATTCCGAGTCATTTGGGTGGTAGTGGACCGTTTTAGTAAAATGGCTCATTTTATTGCTCTTCCCCGATTGCCTTCTGCTCAAGGGTTGGCAGTTTTGTTCCTCCGCCATGTGTTCAGGCTTCATGGTTTGCCCACTGATATTGTTTCTGATCGGGGTCCACAATTCATCGCACAATTCTGGAAACGTTTTTGTGCCTCATTGAAGATGAAACTGTCTTTAACATCTGGTTATCACCCAC
Organism: Pseudophryne corroboree; assembly: GCF_028390025.1. NCBI lineage: Eukaryota > Metazoa > Chordata > Amphibia > Anura > Myobatrachidae > Pseudophryne > Pseudophryne corroboree. Next base: position 694,674,171 of record NC_086444.1, on the reverse strand, counting down.
AGTCTAACGGGCAAACCGAACGAGTCAACCAGTCATTAAAACAATATTTACGTTTGTATTCAGCCAAACTCCAGAATGATTGGTCCGAGTTTCTCCCTTTGGCTGAATTTGCTTATAATAACTCTTGTCATTCCTCCACCAAAAAGTCTCCATTCTTTTCAGTTTTTGGTTTTCACCCTAGAGCCAATTCTTTTTTTCATCATTCTCCAGTCTCCTCGCTGACCTTAACCTCCCATCTCAGAGCAATTTGGAGAAAAGTGCACCTTGCTCTCAGAAAAGCGGCCTTCCGAGAGAAGAAATTTTCTGACAGGCTCCGACGTCCTTGCACTTTTAAGGTGGGAGATAAGGTGTGGTTGTCTACTCGCAACATCAAGCTTCGACAATCCTCGGCTAGACTGGGACCCAAATTTATTGGACCGTTTCTTATTATTAAGAAGGTCAACCCAGTTGCCTTTCGGCTACGTTTACCAAGATCTCTCAGAATTGGAAATACTTTTCACTGTTCCCTGTTGAAACAATATGTTTCTTCCAGTAGATTTCCTCGGAGGATCTCTCAGGGTAGATCTCCACACACAGTGGATGTGCAGGGACAACAGGAGTTCTTGGTAGAGAAAGTTCTTGATTCTCGAATGTCCCGGGGTCGGCTTTATTTTTTGGTTCACTGGAAAGGCTATGGTCCGGAGGAAAGGTCTTGGGTCCTGGATAAGGATCTTCATGCCCCTAAACTCAAGAGAGCATTTTTTCTGGAATTTCCTCAGAAACCTGGCTTTAGGGGTTCGTTGACCCCTCCTCAAGGGGGGGTACTGTTAGGCGCCGTGGTCCGCGATGTCCTCGCGGCCCGGCGCCTAGCAACTAGGGACGCCGAGCGTGCTAGCTGCCGGGTCCCTAACAACGCTGGGATGCTGTGCGCGCTGAGCCGCCGGCTCCCTAGCAACGCTGGGACGCCGGGCGCGCTGAGCCACCTGGACCCTAGCAACGGGGACGCCACGGGCGGACCGCGCTACCCGTTGCAGGGTCAATCAAGTTAACCACATACACTTGTCTTCTGGTCGTGCAGCAAGGCAGCTGCACGGCATTTATGCTAATCAGGCTCTGAACATCTGATTGGAGGACTCCCTGCTAAATACCTTCTCAGTGCTTCACACAGACGCCGGTAATAGCTTCCTGCATGCTGCTTAGGTTTGCTGAACGTCTGTTCCAGTCCTGCTGTGTCCGGTCATTCCTGTCCTCAGAGTTCCTGAATTTTGGAGTTGTCATCTCATCCCAAGGAGTCTTCTGGTCCTCAATTGCCCGCAATAGTCGCCAGAGGATCTCGTGTGGTTTTCGTGAGTTGCGGCTCTGGCGCGTGCTGCGGCCTAGCCCGCTTCATTTTGTATTCTGTTTCGGAGCATTTGCGGAGGTTTCCGCTTCCACAAGTCCTCTCCGGAACTCGGCGGTGCCGGGTAGGAGAGTGGACAAGTGGGTATTTTGGTTGTCCTTTCCCTGGCGGTTTTCCGCACATATTCTAGTTTTAGGTTAGTCTGTAGCCCCTGGCTTTGTTAGAGGGCCCCTTGTTATCACCCTGTCTCGGATTTCTCTTTATCTCCCATTAAGACCTGAGGGGGCATCGGAGTTGGGCAGACGTGATCCGCCCTTCAAACGCGGCTGCCATGGGCTCAAGCAACCATAGTCTCGCAAGAGATTTCTGACAGCACGGGCGAGACAACGGAGTTAGGGCGCCAGGGGCTATTCCCGTTCCCTTTCCCAGCATTACGTTCCAGTGCTCAGGTCCTTGCTATAAGACCTCCCCAGACCAGAGTGCTGGAATCATAACAAAGATACAGTAATCTCACACTGACATACATATGAAAACCGATAATAAGCAGTTCCAGCTACGGTAATCCTTTACATGTTGATTTTGGTATACACACATATACTACAGGTCACTACAAAGATATGAATCATGATATATAAGATCGCTAAACAAAACAAAAGAGATCTGTAATGATTTCTGACTAACTAGTTAACTCAGTATACAGTAATCATATAGGTCCCTGTGTCATATAAATATGTGCTTGGCATAAATATTTCCAAACGTTCCTAAATCTAAGATGTTTCATGCATGTTGTAACACTAAATATTGTAAATAGAATATCAACATGACAGATGATATTACTGAATTTATCATGATGAATCTTATATATTCCTATATTTTACTAATCTAGTACCCTTATGGGTATATTTTTTTAAACAAATAATACTATGTGATCATGTGCAATCTTCCTATCTACACCATTATTATGTGTTCCAGAATCATAATATATTTGATAAAATATATATCATTTAAATAAGACACAGAAGAGTTAAATTTAATAGTAACAATACTCATATGTTATGTTGGTAATAATGTAATGGGTTATTTTAACACAACAGATCCTATTTAGGAAAATGATGACATGATATGCCTAGTTACCCAATAGTTATTAAAACTTTTTACTCTAAATATAATGTTTGTGCATGCATACCCCATGAGACATGTCCTTCTATTAAGCACAATCAAACATATTGGCATTCTACTCTAACATTTAGGGTAAAAGATTAGAATGGATCAAGGTAGCATATCTTAAGGCCAGATATAGGTTCAGCAGCCTCTTTGCCAATCCATGTTATGGTTATGAAGTAAACCCACCATTAATAATCATTAAAAATTATACCAAGAATATGATTTTGACATATGGACCCAGATTTTCAAATAAAGGATGTGTAGTGTATCTCCTTATTTAATCCTAATGGAGTCATAGTATTCAACAGGCAAATGTATCTGGATTTTTTCTTTAGTGACTACTTAGTAATGTTACCACCACTTATCCGTAACTCAACCTGTTCTAGATCATACATTTTCACCTTTTTGTGATTACTATTGTGGATCATAGAAAGTGTCTCGCCACACTTGTAATTTTCTCCATGTTGCTTATAGCTCTTTGTGTATTTTTAATGATATATACATGATCCAATATTCGTTTTTAAAAAGCATCTTAGTCATGCCGATATATTTATAAATGCATGGGCCTATTAAGCAGTAAATTATACCAAATGTGTGGAGCAGTTAATGAAGCTTTTTATTTCTGTTTCATTATTATTTCTGTCAGAGAACTTCTAAGTGATATGAATATATTGGCATGCTTAACATTTGCCACAGGGATAACAGATAGATAATGATGGATTTTTCCTCTGATGCTTGGAAAAGTGACTGCTAAACAAATTATCCCGTAAATCCTGATAATCTGTATGTTCTTATCAAATTCTTTCTTCAGATCATCATCCGTGTTGAGTATATATCGGTATTTGTGTAATGACGCATTGATGTATATCCACTCTTTATAGTATGTAACGATGTATCTTATTTGGCACAAGGTGGGTTCTCTTGTCTTGGGTATAAGTAAGGATATACTTGAGGTTTTACTGTTGGCATTATAAGCTTTCTGTAGGTTCTGTTTTTCATAGACCAATTTAGTGTATATCTTTAACTCATCTTGCTCTTTTTCTATAAATTTCAACATCCGATCAATTTCTTCTGGTTCGGATATATTCTCCTTTTGGAACTGATCTCAGAGTGGCGGGATAATGGGAACTGATGTGATGTAAAATGCTGTTGGCGGCCGTGGTCTTACGGAAAACATCGGTGTTGATTTCTCCAACGGCTGTTTTGGAAATCTTCAAGTCATGAAAAGTATTACTATTGTGACATATCCAATGTAAGTTTAAGTACTAAGTTGCTATTATTAAGAAGTTTAATAATTTTTCTAGAAGTAATGCTATTAACACTCTACGGGAGCTGGCAGATGTAGGTGAGGAATCCACCTCAGATGTTATAGATTTCTACAGATCAATCCTACGAAAAAAACAATCTGAAGGAGACATACAGTCAACTAGCTGACACCACTACGTACAAGAGACTCTGATTTAATCCTACGTCCAACTTACTCATATTCTATGAAAAGCTCATTAAGTGAGCTTTTAATGGTGGAACTACTGTATAACCAAGTCTGATTTTGATTTCCTCAAAGTAATTGATCCTAAGGTATTCTACTAAGTTGATCCTAAGTATTCTAATGACTTGCTTATGACACCCCATAGAATATACCATGTTTAGTAACTTGGACATTGTAGCTTATTTACTTAAATCTCTGATATATTTTGCATTATTTTTGTTCAGACTGGGTAGCTCATTTGGTAGAGTGTTGGTCTTGCACTATCAATGTACACCTCACATTGGTTTAAATCCCCTGTAAGTTTGTTTTTATTTTACTAGTCTGCATTGTGGTTTGTGGCTCAATACCATGTAATGCATATGTCTTTAAACAACAGTAGTCAAGTCTTCCAATGTACTTGTTAGTGAAACCCAATAGATAGCTTTATTTTCTCTTTGTTTCCTCAAATTTTGAATGCATATCTTTTACAACTTTTGTAGTAAAGTATTCTAATGACTTGCTTATGTCACCCCATAGAATATATCATGTTTAGTACCTTGGACGATGTAGCTTTTTTACTTAAATCTCTGATATATTTCATGGTGTTTTTTTGTGCAGAATTGGTAGCTCAGTAGGTAGAGTGTTGGTCTTGCACTATCAATGTAAACCTCACATAGGTTTGAATCCCAAGTAAGTTTGTTTTTATTATACTAGTCTGCATTGTGGTTTGTGGCTCAATACCAGGTAATGCATATGTCTTTTAAAAACCGTAGTCAAGTCTTCCAATGTACTTGTTAGTGAAACCCAATAGATAGCTTTATTTTCTCTGTGTTTCCTCAAATTTTTTATGCATATCTTTTACAACTTTTGTAGTAAAGTATTCTAATGACTTGCTTATGACACCACATAGAATATATCATGTTTAGTACCTTGGACATTTTCAGCTTATTTACCTAAATCTCTGATATATTTTGTGTCATTTGTGCTCAGACTGGGTAGCTCAGTTGGTAGAGTGTTGGTCTTGCACTATCAATGTAAACCTCACATAGGTTTGTATCCCATGTAAGTTTGTTTTATTTTACTAGTCTGCATTGTGGTTTGTGGCTCAATACCATGTAATGCATATGTATTTTAACAACAGTAGTCAAGTCTTCCAATGTACATGTTAGTGAAACCCAATAGACAGCTTTATTTTCTCTTTGTTTCTTCAAATATTGAATGCGTATGTCTTATAACTTTAGAAGTAAAGTATTCTAATGACTTGCTTATGACACCCCATAGAATATATCATGTTTAGTACCTTGGACGTTGTAGCTTTTTTACTTAAATCTCTGATATATTTTATGTATTTTGTGTGCAGATGGGGTAGCTCAGTAGGTAGAGTGTTGATTTTGCACTATCATTGTAAACCTCACATAGGTTCGAATCCCATGTAAGTTTATTTTTATTTTACTAGTCTGCATTGTGGTTTGTGGCTCAATACCATGTAATGCATGTCTTTTAACAACAGTAGTCAAGTCTTCCAATGTACTTGTTAGTGAAACCCAATAGATAGCTTTATTTTCTCTTTGTTTCCTCAAATTTTTAATGCATATCTTTTACAACTTTTGTAGTAAAGTATTCTGACTTGCTTATGACACCCCATAGAATATATCATGTTTAGTACCTTGGACATTGCAGCTTATTTACCTAAATCTCTGATATATTTTGTGTCATTTGTGTTCAGACTGGGTAGCTCAGTTGGTAGAGTGTTGGTCTTGCACTATCAATGTAAACCTCACATAGGTTTGTATCCCATGTAAGTTTGTTTTTATTTTACTAGTCTGCATTGTGGTTTTTGGCTCAATACCATGTAATGCATATGTATTTTAACAACAGTAGTCAAGTCTTCCAATGTACTTGTTAGTGAAACCCAATAAACAGCTTTATTTTCTTTGTTTCTTCAAATATTGAATGCATATGTCTTATAACTTTAGAAGTAAAGTATTCTAATGACTTGCTTATGACACCCCATAGAATATATCATGTTTAGTACCTTGGACGTTGTAGCTTTTTTACTTAAATCTCTGATATATTTTATGTATTTTGTGTGCAGACAGGGTAGCTCAGTAGGTAGAGTGTTGGTCTTGCACTATCATTGTAAACCTCACATAGGTTCGAATCCCATGTAAGTTTATTTTTATTTTACTAGTCTGCATTGTGGTTTGTGGCTCAATACCATGTAATGCATGTGTTTTAACAACAGTAGTCAAGTCTTCAATGTACTTGTTAGTGAAACCCAATAGATAGCTTTATTTTCTCTTTGTTTCCTCAAATTTTGAATGCATATCATTTACAGCTTTTGTAGTAAAGTATTCTAATGACTTGCTTATGACACCCAATAGAATATATCATATTTAGTACCTTTGACGTTGTAGCTTTTTTACTTAAATCTCTGATATATTTTATAGTTTTTTTGTGCAGACGGGGTAGCTTGGTAGGTGGAGTGTTGGTCTTGCACTATCAATGTAAACCTCACATAGGTTTGAATCCCATGTAAGTTTGTTTTTATTTTACTAGTCTGCATTGTGGTTTGTGGCTCAATACCATGTAATGCATATCTTTTAACAACAGTAGTCAAGTCTTCCAATGTACTTGTTAGTGAAACCCAATAGATAGCTTTATTTTCTCTTTGTTTCCTCAAATTTTTAATGCATATCTTTTACAACTTTTGTAGTAAAGTATTCTAATGACATGCTTATGACACCCCATAGAATATATCATGTTTAGTACCTTGGACATTGTAGCTTATTTACTTAAATCTCTGATATATTTTGGGCCATTGGTGTTCAGACTGGGTAGCTCAGTTGGTAGAGTGTTGGTCTTGCACTATCAATGTAAACCTCACATAGGTTTTTATCCCATGTAAGTTTGTTTTTATTTTACTAGTCTGCATTGTGGTTTGTGGCTCAATACCATGTAATGCATTTGTATTTTAACAACAGTAGTCAAGTCTTCCAATGTACTTGTTAGTGAAAACCAATAGACAGCTTTATTTTCTCTTTGTTTCTTCAAATATGGAATGCGTATGTCTTATAACTTTAGAAGTAAAGTATTCTAATGACTTGCTTATGACACCCCATAGAATATATCATGTTTAGTACCTTGGACGTTGTAGCTTTTTTACTTAAATCTCTGATATATTTTATGCATTTTGTGTGCAGACGGGGTAGCTCAGTAGGTAGAGTGTTGGTCTTGCACTATCAATGTAAACCTCGCATAGGTTCGAATCCCATGTAAGTTTATTTTTATTTTACTAGTCTGCATTGTGGTTTGTGGCTCAATACCATGTAATGCATGTCTTTTAACAACAGTAGTCAAGTCTTCCAATGTACTTGTTAGTGAAACCCAATAGATAGCTTTATTTTCTCTTTGTTTCCTCAAATTTTTAATGCCTATCTTTTACAACTTTTGTAGTAAAGTATTCTAATGACTTGCTTATGACACCCTATAGAATATATCATGTTTAGTACCATGGACATTGTAGCTTATTTACTTAAATTGCTGATATATTTTGTGCTGTTTGTGTTTAGACTAGGTAGCTCAGTTGGTAGAGTGTTGGTTTTGCACTGTCAATGTACACGTCACATAAGTTCGAATCCCATGTAAGTTTGTTCTTATTTTACTAATATGCATTGTGGTTTGTGGCTCAATACCATGTAATGCATGTCTTTTAACAACAGTAGTCAAGTCTTCCAATGTACTTGTTAGTGAAACCCAATAGATAGCTTTATTTTCTCTGTGTATCCTCAAATTTTTTATGCATATCTTTTACAACTTTTGTAGTAAAGTAGTCTAATGACTTGCTTTTGACACCCCATAGAATATATCATGTTTAGTACCTTGGACATTGTAGCTTATTTACTTAAATCTCTGATATATTTTGTGCCATTTTCTTTCAGACTGGGTAGCTCAGTTGGTAGAGTGTTGGTCTTGCACTATCAATGTACACCTCACATAGGTTTGAATCCCATGTAAGTTTATTTTTATTATACTAGTCTGCATTGTGGTTTGTGGCTCAATACCATGTAATGCATATGTCTTTTAACAACTGTAGTCAAGTCTTCCAATGTACTTGTTAGTGAAACCCAATAGACAGCTTTATTTTCTCTTTGTTTCATCAAATATTGAATGCGTATGTCTTATAACTTTACAAGTAAAGTATTCTAATGACTTGCTTATGTCACCCCATAGAATATATCATGTTTAGTACCTTGGACATTGTAGCTTATTTACTTAAATCTCTGATATATTTTGCGCCATTTGTGTTCAGACTGGGTAGCTCATTTGGTAGGGTGTTGTTCTTGCACTATCAATGTACACCTCACATTGGTTTGAATCCCATGTAAGTTTGTTTTTATTTTACTAGTCTGCATTGTGGTTTGTGGCTCAATACCATGTAATGCACATGTCTTTTAACAACAGTAGTCAAGTCTTCCAATGTACTTGTTAGTGAAACCCAAGCTTTATTTTCTCTTTGTTTCTTCAAATATTGAATGCGTATGTTTTATAACTTTAGAAGTAAAGTATTCTAATGACTTGCTTATGACACCCCATAGAATATACCATGTTTAGTAAATTGGACATTGTAGCTTATTTACTTAAATGTCTGATATATTTTGCATAATTTTTGTTCAGACTGGGTAGCTCATTTGGTAGAGTGTTGGTCTTGCACTATCAATGTACACCTCACATTGGTTTAAATCCCCTGTAAGTTTGTTTTTATTTTACTAGTCTGCATTGTGGTTTGTGGCTCAATACCATGTAATGCATATGTCTTTTAACAACAGTAGTCAAGTCTTCCAATGTACTTGTTAGTGAAACCCAATAGATAGCTTTATTTTCTCTTTGTTTCCTCAAATTTTGAATGCATATCTTTTACAACTTTTGTAGTAAAGTATTCTAATTACTTGCTTATGACACCCCATAGAATATATCATGTTTAGTACCTTGGACATTGCAGCTTATTTACCTAAATCTCTGATATATTTTGTGTCATTTGTGTTCAGACTGGGTAGCTCAGTTGGTAGAGTGTTGGTCTTGCACTATCAATGTAAACCTCACATAGGTTTGTATCCCATGTAAGTTTGTTTTTATTTTACTAGTCTGCATTGTGGTTTTTGGCTCAATACCATGTAATGCATATGTATTTTAACAACAGTAGTCAAGTCTTCCAATGTACTTGTTAGTGAAACCCAATAAACAGCTTTATTTTCTTTGTTTCTTCAAATATTGAATGCATATGTCTTATAACTTTAGAAGTAAAGTATTCTAATGACTTGCTTATGACACCCCATAGAATATATCATGTTTAGTACCTTGGACGTTGTAGCTTTTTTACTTAAATCTCTGATATATTTTATGCATTTTGTGTGCAGACAGGGTAGCTCAGTAGGTAGAGTGTTGGTCTTGCACTATCATTGTAAACCTCACATAGGTTCGAATCCCATGTAAGTTTATTTTTATTTTACTAGTCTGCATTGTGGTTTGTGGCTCAATACCATGTAATGCATGTCTTTTAACAACAGTAGTCAAGTCTTCCAATGTACTTGTTAGTGAAACCCAATAGATAGCTTTATTTTCTCTTTGTTACCTCAAATTTTTAATGCATATCTTTTACAACTTTTGTAGTAAAGTATTCTAATGACTTGCTTATGACACCCCATAGAATATATCATGTTTAGTACCTTGGACATTGTAGCTTATTTACTTAAATTGCTGATATATTTGGCATTGATTGTGTTCAGACTAGGTAAATCATTTGGTAGAGTATTGGTCTTGCACTCTCAATGTACACGTCACATAGGTTTGAATCCCATGTAAGTTTGTTCTTATTTTACTCGTCTGCTTTGTGGTTTGTGGCTCAATACCATGTAATGCATGTATTTTAACAACAGTAGTCAAGTCTTCCAATGCACTTGTTAGTGAAACCCAATAGACAGCTTTATTTTCTCTTTGTTTCTTCAAATATTGAATGCGTATGTCTTATAACTTTAGAAGTAAAGTATTCTAATGACTTGCTTATGACACCCCATAGAATATATCATGTTTAGTACCTTGGACGTTGTAGCTTTTTTACTTAAATCTCTGATATATTTTATGTATTTTGTGTGCAGACGGGGTAGCTCAGTAGGTAGAGTGTTGGTCTTGCACTATCAATGTAAACCTCACATAAGTACCAATCCCATGTACGTTTATTTTTATTTTACTAGTCTGCATTGTGGTTTGTGGCTCAATACCATGTAATGCATATGTCTTTTAACAACAGTAGTCAAGTCTTCCAATGTACTTGTTAGTGAAACCCAATAGATAGCTTTATTTTCTCTTTGTTTCCTCAAATTTTGAATGCATATCTTTTACAACTTTTGTAGTAAAGTATTCTAATGACTTGCTTATGACACCCCATAAATATATCATGTTTAGTACCTTGGACATTGTAGCTTATTTTACTTAAATTGCTGATATATTTGGCATTGTTTGTGTTCAGACTAGGTAGCTCAGTTGGTAGAGTATTGGTCTTGCACTGTCAATGTACACGTCACATAAGTTCGAATCCCATGTAAGTTTGTTCTTATTTTACTAGTCTGGTTTGTGGCTCAATACCATGTAATGCATGTCTTTTAACAACAGTAGTCAAGTCTTCCAATGTACTTATTAGTGAAACCCAATAGATAGCTTTATTTTCTCTGTGTTTCCTCAAATTTTTTATGCATATCTTTTACAACTTTTGTAGTAAAGTAGTCTAATGACTTGCTTATGACACCCCATAGAATATATCATGTTTAGTACCATGGACATTGTAGCTTATTTACCTAAATCTCTGATATATTTTGTGTCATTTGTGTTCAGACTGTGTAGCTCAGTTGGTAGAGTGTTGGTCTTGCACTATCAATATACACCTCACATAGGTTCGAATCCCATGTAAGTTTGTTTTTATTTTACTAGTGTGCATTGTGGTTTGTGGCTCATTACCATGTAATGCATATCTTTTAACAACAGTAGTCAAGTCTTCCAATGTACTTGTTAGTGAAACCCAATAGATAGCTTTATTTTCTCTTTGTTTCCTCAAATTTTTTTTTTTAAAATAAAGTATTTTTATTTCGAAGGAGATTAGTTTGCACATAGACATTGCATATAAGGAACATACCATACACATAATGACATGACAACATCGGGTAACATCATTCATTTTCGGCTTATTATGATAATATGTCATACGTTCATAGGTGCCTAGGTATGTGCAATTATTTATACTAATATCTTATCTAATCCGTGTGCTCTAGTGTTCAAGAACTCTCATTATACTTAGTTTTGGTTTTTCTCCCCATTTAAAACTCTTACGGACAACTTGTCCGAGTAAGTCTCCTCAGAAAAAAAAAAAAAGGGATATCAAACAGAAACCAAACACCGAAAGCTCCAAAAAAGGAAGAAACGAGAAAACAAAACAAAAAAATAACTAGGGGGAAGAAGACACATTGGGGGATATTAGCACTCTAAATCCTACCCTGTCTAGCTGGGCGTTGAGCCATCCTCTCATACACTACCCATTGGGTGAGAGGGAAGCTTGTAGCCCTATAGAAATCATATATTAGCAATTCCAGGACTCGTTAGCAACCCCGGTGCCACTAAGTTATAGGGTCTGGCAAGGAGTATGTGGATTCCAGCCATGGAGACCAAATTCTATCAAATTTAGCGGAAGCATTCTGTTTCATGTAAATGTATCGTTCCTTGAAGACTGTGTCGTTTATTAGTGCCTTAAAAGCGGGGAGTGTAGGGCCCTTGGGGGCCATCCATAGCCTCGCGATGCTCACCTTCGCCATTGCACACATGTTGCGAGCATAGAGGCCCTGTGGACTAGATACACAATCAGATCCTCCCATTCCCAGGATACAAAATTGCGGGGTAAGCATGGCCTCGTCCACCCCCGTGTTCACCAGAATCGACCCGACCCCCGACCAGAAAGCCCGCAACTTCGGGCAGTCCCAAATAAGATGCCAAAAAGTACCTGCAGTCATCCCACATTTAGGGCAGTCACCCGCACGGCCCGTCCCGAGTCTAGCCAGTCTTGCCGGGGTCATATATATTCTGTGCAAAAGGAAGTATTGTATTTGTTGAAACCTGATGGATTTGGTAACCCTGCTCGGAGTTTCCAAAGCTAGGGCCCAGTTTTCCTCATCTATGGGGCCCAAATCCTCTTCCCATTTGACACGGAGACGCGTCAAAGGGGCAGTATGCAGTTTGACGAGTAGATAGCCATAAGCATGGGAAATCATCTTAACCCGACCCAGCATACTTATAAAGGTCTTAATGGGAAATGGTATGATCTTAGGGGGGGAAGTGGCGAATTGGGACTGCAAAGCATGCCTGAGTTGGAGGTATCTAAAAAAATAGGAGTTAGGTAGATCAAACTCGTCTTTTAGTTGTTGGAAGGATTTAAGTGTATTATCCGTATAGAGATGATTTATGGAAACTACTAATTTAGGGGCCCAAACCTCCCGTCCCTCGAGCGCATATAGTTCAGGGAGGTTTCCTCAAATTTTTAATGCATATCTTTTACAACTTTTGTAGTAAAGTATTCTGACTTGCTTATGACACCCCATAGAATATATCATGTTTAGTACCTTGGACATTGAAGCTTATTTACTTAAATCTCTGATATATTTTGGGCTATTGGTGTTCAGACTGGGTAGCTTAGTTGGTAGAGTGTTGGTTTTGAACTATCAATGTGAACCTCACATAGGTTTGTATCCCATGTAAGTTTGTTCTTTTTTTACTAGTCTGCATTGTGGTTTGTGGCTCAATACCATGTAATGCATGTCTTTTAACAACAGTAGTCAAGTCTTCCAATGTACTTGTTAGTGAAACCCAATAGATAGCTTTATTTTCTCTGTGTTTCCTCAAATTTTTAATGCATATAATTTACAACTTTTGTAGTAAAGTATTCTAATGACTTGATTATGACACCCCATAGAATATATCATATTTAGTACCTTGGACATTGTAGCTTATTTACTTAAATCTCTGATATATTTTACGCCATTTGTGTTCAGACTGGCTACCTCAGTTGGTAGAGTGTTGGTCTTGCACTATCAATGTACACCTCACATAGGTTCGAAGCCAATGCAAGTTTGTATTTATTTTACTAGTCTGCATTGTGGTTTGGGGCTCAATACCATGTAATGCATATCTTTTAACAACAGTAGTCAAGTCTTCCAATGTACTTGTTAGTGAAACCCAATAGATAGCTTTATTTTCTCTTAGTTTCCTCAAATTTTTAATGCATATCTTTTACAACTTTTGTAGTAAAGTATTCTAATGACTTGATTATGACACCCTATAGAATATATCATGTTTAGTACCTTGGACATTGTAGCTTATTTACTTAAATCTCTGATATATTTTGTGCCATTTGTGTTCAGACTGGGTAGCTCAGTTGGTAGAGTGTTGGTCTTGCACTATCAATGTACACCGCACATAGGTTCGAATCCCATGTAAGTTTATTTTTATTTTACTAGTGTGGTTTGTGGCTCATTACCATGTAATGCATATCTTTTAACAACAGTAGTCAAGTCTTCCAATGTACTTGTTAGTGAAACCCAATAGATAGCTTTATTTTCTCTTTGTTTCTTCAAATTTTTAATGCATATCTTTTACAACTTTTGTAGTAAAGTATTCTGACTTGCTTATGACACCCCATAGAATATATCATGTTTAGTACCTTGGACATTGTAGCTTATTTACTTAAATCTCTGATATATTTTGGGCCATTGGTGTTCCGACTGGGTAGTTCAGTTGGTAGAGTGTTGGTCTTGTACTATCAATGTAAACCTCACATAGGTTTGTATCCCATGTAAGTTTGTACTTATTTTACTAGTCTGGTTTGTGGCTCAATACCATGTAATGCATGTCTTTTAACAACAGTAGTCAAGTCTTCCAATGTACTTGTTAGTGAAACCCAATAGATAGCTTTATTTTCTCTTTGTTTCCTCAAATTTTTAATGCATATCTTTTACAACTTTTGTAGTAAAGTATTCTGACTTGCTTATGACACCCCATAGAATATATCATGTTTAGTACCTTGGACATTGCAGCTTATTTACCTAAATCTCTGATATATTTTGTGTCATTTGTGTTCAGACTGGGTAGCTCAGTTGGTAGAGTGTTGGTCTTGCACTATCAATGTAAACCTCACATAGGTTTGTATCCCATGTAAGTTTGTTTTTATTTTACTAGTCTGCATTGTGGTTTTTGGCTCAATACCATGTAATGCATATGTATTTTAACAACAGTAGTCAAGTCTTCCAATGTACTTGTTAGTGAAACCCAATAAACAGCTTTATTTTCTTTGTTTCTTCAAATATTGAATGCATATGTCTTATAACTTTAGAAGTAAAGTATTCTAATGACTTGCTTATGACACCCCATAGAATATATCATGTTTAGTACCTTGGACGTTGTAGCTTTTTTACTTAAATCTCTGATATATTTTATGTATTTTGTGTGCAGACAGGGTAGCTCAGTAGGTAGAGTGTTGGTCTTGCACTATCATTGTAAACCTCACATAGGTTCGAATCCCATGTAAGTTTATTTTTATTTTACTAGTCTGCATTGTGGTTTGTGGCTCAATACCATGTAATGCATGTCTTTTAACAACAGTAGTCAAGTCTTCCAATGTACTTGTTAGTGAAACCCAATAGATAGCTTTATTTTCTCTTTGTTACCTCAAATTTTTAATGCATATCTTTTACAACTTTTGTAGTAAAGTATTCTAATGACTTGCTTATGACACCCCATAGAATATATCATGTTTAGTACCTTGGACATTGTAGCTTATTTACTTAAATTGCTGATATATTTGGCATTGATTGTGTTCAGACTAGGTAAATCAGTTGGTAGAGTATTGGTCTTGCACTCTCAATGTACACGTCACATAGGTTTGAATCCCATGTAAGTTTGTTCTTATTTTACTCGTCTGGTTTGTGGCTCAATACCATGTAATGCATGTATTTTAACAACAGTAGTCAAGTCTTCCAATGCACTTGTTAGTGAAACCCAATAGACAGCTTTATTTTCTCTTTGTTTCTTCAAATATTGAATGCGTATGTCTTATAACTTTAGAAGTAAAGTATTCTAATGACTTGCTTATGACACCCCATAGAATATATCATGTTTAGTACCTTGGACGTTGTAGCTTTTTTACTTAAATCTCTGATATATTTTATGTATTTTGTGTGCAGACGGGGTAGCTCAGTAGGTAGAGTGTTGGTCTTGCACTATCAATGTAAACCTCACATAAGTACCAATCCCATGTACGTTTATTTTTATTTTACTAGTCTGCATTGTGGTTTGTGGCTCAATACCATGTAATGCATATGTCTTTTAACAACAGTAGTCAAGTCTTCCAATGTACTTGTTAGTGAAACCCAATAGATAGCTTTATTTTCTCTTTGTTTCCTCAAATTTTGAATGCATATCTTTTACAACTTTTGTAGTAAAGTATTCTAATGACTTGCTTATGACACCCCATAAATATATCATGTTTAGTACCTTGGACATTGTAGCTTATTTTACTTAAATTGCTGATATATTTGGCATTGTTTGTGTTCAGACTAGGTAGCTTAGTTGGTAGAGTATTGGTCTTGCACTGTCAATGTACACGTCACATAAGTTCGAATCCCATGTAAGTTTGTTCTTATTTTACTAGTCTGCTTTGTGGTTTGTGGCTCAATACCATGTAATGCATGTCTTTTAACAACAGTAGTCAAGTCTTCCAATGTACTTATTAGTGAAACCCAATAGATAGCTTTATTTTCTCTGTGTTTCCTCAAATTTTTTATGCATATCTTTTACAACTTTTGTAGTAAAGTAGTCTAATGACTTGCTTATGACACCCCATAGAATATATCATGTTTAGTACCATGGACATTGTAGCTTATTTACCTAAATCTCTGATATATTTTGTGTCATTTGTGTTCAGACTGTGTAGCTCAGTTGGTAGAGTGTTGGTCTTGCACTATCAATATACACCTCACATAGGTTCCAATCCCATGTAAGTTTGTTTTTATTTTACTAGTGTGCATTGTGGTTTGTGGCTCATTACCATGTAATGCATATCTTTTAACAACAGTAGTCAAGTCTTCCAATGTACTTGTTAGTGAAACCCAATAGATAGCTTTATTTTCTCTTTGTTTCCTCAAATTTTTTTTTTTTAAATAAAGTATTTTTATTTCGAAGGAGATTAGTTTGCACATAGACATTGCATATAAGGAACATACCATACACATAATGACATGACAACATCGGGTAACATCATTCATTTTCGGCTTATTATGATAATATGTCATACGTTCATAGGTGCCTAGGTATGTGCAATTATTTATACTAATATCTTATCTAATCCGTGTGCTCTAGTGTTCAAGAACTCTCATTATACTTAGTTTTGGTTTTTCTCCCCATTTAAAACTCTTACGGACAACTTGTCCGAGTAAGTCTCCTCAGAAAAAAAAAAAAAGGGATATCAAACAGAAACCAAACACCGAAAGCTCCAAAAAAGGAAGAAACGAGAAAACAAAACAAAAAAATAACTAGGGGGAAGAAGACACATTGGGGGATATTAGCACTCTAAATCCTACCCTGTCTAGCTGGGCGTTGAGCCATCCTCTCATACACTACCCATTGGGTGAGAGGGAAGCTTGTAGCCCTATAGAAATCATATATTAGCAATTCCAGGACTCGTTAGCAACCCCGGTGCCACTAAGTTATAGGGTCTGGCAAGGAGTATGTGGATTCCAGCCATGGAGACCAAATTCTATCAAATTTAGCGGAAGCATTCTGTTTCATGTAAATGTATCGTTCCTTGAAGACTGTGTCGTTTATTAGTGCCTTAAAAGCGGGGAGTGTAGGGCCCTTGGGGGCCATCCATAGCCTCGCGATGCTCACCTTCGCCATTGCACACATGTTGCGAGCATAGAGGCCCTGTGGACTAGATACACAATCAGATCTTCCCATTCCCAGGATACAAAATTGCGGGGTAAGCATGGCCTCGTCCACCCCCGTGTTCACCAGAATCGACCCGACCCCCGACCAGAAAGCCCGCAACTTCGGGCAGTCCCAAATAAGATGCCAAAAAGTACCTGCAGTCATCCCACATTTAGGGCAGTCACCCGCACGGCCCGTCCCGAGTCTAGCCAGTCTTGCCGGGGTCATATATATTCTGTGCAAAAGGAAGTATTGTATTTGTTGAAACCTGATGGATTTGGTAACCCTGCTCGGAGTTTCCAAAGCTAGGGCCCAGTTTTCCTCATCTATGGGGCCCAAATCCTCTTCCCATTTGACACGGAGATGCGTCAAAGGGGCAGTATGCAGTTTGACGAGTAGATAGCCATAAGCATGGGAAATCATCTTAACCCGACCCAGCATACTTATAAAGGTCTTAATGGGAAATGGTATGATCTTAGGGGGGGGAGTGGCGAATTGGGACTGCAAAGCATGCCTGAGTTGGAGGTATCTAAAAAAATAGGAGTTAGGTAGATCAAACTCGTCTTTTAGTTGTTGGAAGGATTTAAGTGTATTATCCGTATAGAGATGATTTATGGAAACTACTAATTTAGGGGCCCAAACCTCCCGTCCCTCGAGCGCATATAGTTCAGGGAGGTTTCCTCAAATTTTTAATGCATATCTTTTACAACTTTTGTAGTAAAGTATTCTGACTTGCTTATGACACCCCATAGAATATATCATGTTTAGTACCTTGGACATTGAAGCTTATTTACTTAAATCTCTGATATATTTTGGGCTATTGGTGTTCAGACTGGGTAGCTTAGTTGGTAGAGTGTTGGTTTTGAACTATCAATGTGAACCTCACATAGGTTTGTATCCCATGTAAGTTTGTTCTTTTTTTACTAGTCTGCATTGTGGTTTGTGGCTCAATACCATGTAATGCATGTCTTTTAACAACAGTAGTCAAGTCTTCCAATGTACTTGTTAGTGAAACCCAATAGATAGCTTTATTTTCTCTGTGTTTCCTCAAATTTTTAATGCATATAATTTACAACTTTTGTAGTAAAGTATTCTAATGACTTGATTATGACACCCCATAGAATATATCATATTTAGTACCTTGGACATTGTAGCTTATTTACTTAAATCTCTGATATATTTTATGCCATTTGTGTTCAGACTGGCTACCTTAGTTGGTAGAGTGTTGGTCTTGCACTATCAATGTACACCTCACATAGGTTCGAAGCCAATGCAAGTTTGTATTTATTTTACTAGTCTGCATTGTGGTTTGGGGCTCAATACCATGTAATGCATATCTTTTAACAACAGTAGTCAAGTCTTCCAATGTACTTGTTAGTGAAACCCAATAGATAGCTTTATTTTCTCTTAGTTTCCTCAAATTTTTAATGCATATCTTTTACAACTTTTGTAGTAAAGTATTCTAATGACTTGATTATGACACCCTATAGAATATATCATGTTTAGTACCTTGGACATTGTAGCTTATTTACTTAAATCTCTGATATATATTGTGCCATTTGTGTTCAGACTGGGTAGCTCAGTTGGTAGAGTGTTGGTCTTGCACTATCAATGTACACCGCACATAGGTTCGAATCCCATGTAAGTTTATTTTTATTTTACTAGTGTGGTTTGTGGCTCATTACCATGTAATGCATATCTTTTAACAACAGTAGTCAAGTCTTCCAATGTACTTGTTAGTGAAACCCAATAGATAGCTTTATTTTCTCTTTGTTTCTTCAAATTTTTAATGCATATCTTTTACAACTTTTGTAGTAAAGTATTCTGACTTGCTTATGACACCCCATAGAATATATCATGTTTAGTACCTTGGACATTGTAGCTTATTTACTTAAATCTCTGATATATTTTGGGCCATTGGTGTTCCGACTGGGTAGCTCAGTTGGTAGAGTGTTGGTCTTGTACTATCAATGAAAACCTCACATAGGTTTGTATCCCATGTAAGTTTGTACTTATTTTACTAGTCTGGTTTGTGGCTCAATACCATGTAATGCATGTCTTTTAACAACAGTAGTCAAGTCTTCCAATGTACTTGTTAGTGAAACCCAATAGATAGCTTTATTTTCTCTTTGTTTCCTCAAATTTTTAATGCATATCTTTTACAACTTTTGTAGTAAAGTATTCTTATGACTTGCTTATGACACCCCATAGAATATATCATGTTTAGTACCTTGGACATTGTAACTTATTTACTTAAATCTTTGATATATTTTGGCCCATTGGTGTTCAGACTGGGTAGCTCAGTTTGTAGAGTGTTGGTCTTGCACTATCAATGTAGACCTCACATAGGTTTGTATCCCCTGTAAGTTTGTTTTTATTTTGCTAGTCTGCATTGTGGTTTGTGGCTCAATACCATGTAATGCATATGTATTTTAACAACAGTAGTCAAGTCTTCCAATGCACTTGTTAGTGAAACCCAATAGACAGCTTTATTTTCTCTTTGTTTCTTCAAATATTGAATGCGTATGTCTTATAACTTTAGAAGTAAAGTATTCTAATGACTTGCTTATGACACCCCATAGAATATATCATGTTTAGTACCTTGGACGTTGTAGCTTTTTTACTTAAATCTCTGATATTTTTTATGTATTTTGTGTGCAGACGGGGTAGCTCAGTAGGTAGAGTGTTGGTCTTGCACTATCAATGTAAACCTCACATAAATACCGATCCCATGTAAGTTTATTTTTATTTTACTAGTCTGCATTGTGGTTTGTGGCTCAATACCATGTAATGCATGTCTTTTAACAACAGTAGTCAAGTCTTCCAATGTACTTGTTAGTGAAACCCAATAGATAGCTTTATTTTCTCTTTGTTTCCCCAAATTTTTAATGCATATCTTTTACAACTTTTGTAGTAAAGTATTCTAATGACTTGCTTATGACACCCCATAGAATATATCATGTTTAGTACCTTGGACATTGTAGCTTATTTACTTAAATTGCTGATATATTTTCCGCTGTTTGCGTTGAGACTGGGTAGCTCAGTTGGTAGAGTGTTGGTCTTGCACTGTCAATGTACACGTCACATAGGTTCGAATCATATGTAAGTTTGTTCTTATTTTACTCGTCTGCATTGTGGTTTGTGGCTCAATACCATGTAATGCAAGTATTTAACAACAGTAGTCAAGTCTTCCAATGTACTTGTTAGTGAAACCCAATAGATAGCTTTATTTTCTCTTTGTTTCCTCAAATTTTTAATGCCTATCTTTTACAACTTTTGTAGTAAAGTATTCTAATGACTTGCTTATGACACCCTATAGAATATATCATGTTTAGTACCTTGGACATTGTAGCTTATTTACTTAAATTGCTGATATATTTTGTGCTGTTTGTGTTTAGACTAGGTAGCTCAGTTGGTAGAGTGTTGGTCTTGCACTGTCAATGTACACGTCACATAGGTTCGAATCCCATGTAAGTTTGTTCTTATTTTATTAATATGTATTGTGGTTTGTGGCTCAATACCATGTAATGCATGTCTTTTAACAACTGTAGTCAAGTCTTCCAATGTACTTGTTAGTGAAACCCAATAGACAGCTTTATTTTCTCTTTGTTTCATCAAATATTGAATGCGTATGTCTTATAACTTTACAAGTAAAGTATTCTAATGACTTGCTTATGACACCCCATAGAATATATCATGTTTAGTACCTTGGACGTTGTAGCTTTTTTACTTAAATCTCTGATATATTTCATGTAATGTATGTGCAGACGGGGTAGCTCAGTAGGTAGAGTGTTGGTCTTCCACTATCAATGTAAACCTCACATAGGTTTGAATCCCATGTAAGTTTGTTTTTATTTTACTAGTCTGCATTGTGGTTTGTGGCTCATTACCATGTAATGCATATCTTTTAACAACAGTTGTCAATTCTTCCAATGTACTTGTTAGTGAAACCCAATAGATAGCTTTATTTTCTCTTTGTTTCCTCAAATTTTTAATGCATATCTTTTACAACTTTTGTCGTAAAGTATTCTAATGACTTGCTTATGACACCCCATAGAATATATCATGTTTAGTACCTTGGACATTGTAGCTTATTTACTTAAATCTCTGATATATTTTGGGCTATTGGTGTTCAGACTAGGTAGCTCAGTTGGTAGAGTGTTGGTCTTGCACTATCAATGTAAACTTCACACAGGTTTGTATCCCATGTAAGTTTGTTCTTATTTTACTAGTCTGCATTGTGGTTTGTGGCTCAATACCATGTAATGCATGTCTTTTAACAACAGTAGTCAAGTCTTCCAATGTACTTGTTAGTGAAACCCAATAGATAGCTTTATTTTCTCTTTGTTTCCTCAAATTTTTAATGCATATCTTTTACAACTTTTGTAGTAAAGTATTCTTATGACTTGCTTATGACACCCCATAGAATATATCATGTTTAGTACCTTGGACATTGTAGCTTATTTACTTAAATCTCTGATATATTTTGGGCCATTGGTGATCAGACTGGGTAGCTCAGTTTGTAGAGTGTTGGTCTTGCACTATCAATGTAAACCTCACATAGGTTTGTATCCCATGTAAGTTTGTTTTTATTTTGCTAGTCTGCATTGTGGTTTGTGGCTCAATACCATGTAATGCATATGTATTTTAACAACAGTAGTCAAGTCTTCCAATGCACTTGTTAGTGAAACCCAATAGACAGCTTTATTTTCTCTTTGTTTCTTCAAATATTGAATGCGTATGTCTTATAACTTTAGAAGTAAAGTATTCTAATGACTTGCTTATGCCACCCCATAGAATATATCATGTTTAGTACCTTGGACGTTGTAGCTTTTTTACTTAAATCTCTGATATATTTTATGTATTTTGTGTGCAGACAGGGTAGCTCAGTAGGTAGAGTGTTGGTCTTGCCCTATCAATGTAAACCTCACATAAGTACCAATCCCGTGTAAGTTTATTTTTATTTTACTAGTCTGCATTGTGGTTTGTGGCTCAATACCATGTAATGCATGTCTTTTAACAACAGTAGTCAAGTCTTCCAATGTACTTGTTAGTGAAACCCAATAGATAGCTTTATTTTCTCTCTGTTTCCCCAAATTTTTAATGCATATCTTTTACAACTTTTGTAGTAAAGTATTCTAATGACTTGCTTATGACACCCCATAGAATATATCATGTTTAGTACCTTGGACATTGTAGCTTATTTACTTAAATTGCTGATATATTTTCTGTTGTTTGTGTTAAGACTGGGTAACTCAGTTGGTAGAGTGTTGGTCTTGCACTGTCAATGTACACGTCACATAGGTTCGAATCATATGTAAGTTTGATCTTATTTTACTAGTCTGCTTTGTGGCTCAATACCATGTAATGCAAGTATTTAACAACAGTAGTCAAGTCTTCCAATGTACTTGTTAGTGAAACCCAATAGATAGCTTTATTTTCTCTGTGTTTCCTCAAATTTTTAATGCATATCTTTTACAACTTTTGTAGTAAAGTATTCTAATGACTTGCTTATGACACCCCATAGAATATATCATGTTTAGTACCTTGGACATTGTAGCTTATTTACTTAAATCTCTGATATATTTTGTGTCATTTGTGTTCAGACTGGGTAGCTCAGTTGGTAGAGTGTTGGTCTTGCACTATCAATATACACGTCACATAGGTTTGAATTCCATGTAAGTTTGTTTTTATTTTACTAATCTGCATTGTGGTTTGTGGCTCAATACCATGTAATGCATATGTATTTTAACAACAGTAGTCAAGTCTTCCAATGTACTTGTTAGTGAAACCCAATAGACAGCTTTATTTTCTCTTTGTTTCTTCAAATATTGAATGCGTATGTCTTATAACTTTAGAAGTAAAGTATTCTAATGACTTGATTATGACACCCCATAAAATATATCATGTTTAGTACCTTGGACATTGTAGCTTATTTACCTAAATCTCTGATATATTTTGTGCTGTTTGTGTTCAGACTGGGTAGCTCAGTTGGTAGAGTGTAGTTCTTGCACTATCAATGTACACCTCACATAGGTTCGAATCCCATGTAAGTTTGTTTTTATTTTACAAGTGTGGTTTGTGGCTCAATACCATGTAATGCATATCTTTTAACAATAGTAGTCAAGTCTTCCAATGTACTTGTTAGTGAAACCCAATAGATAGCTTTATTTTCTCTTTGTTTCCTCAAATTTTTAATGCATATCTTTTACAACTTTTGTAGTAAAGTATTCTAATGACTTGATTATGACACCCCATAGAATATACCATGTTTAGTACCTTGGACATTGTAGCTTATTTACTTAAATATCTGATATATTTTGTGCCATTTGTGTTCAGACTGGGTAGCTCAGTTGGTAGAGTGTAGGTCTTGCACTATCAATGTACACCTCACATAGGTTCGAATCCCATGTAAGTTTTTTTTTTTTACTAGTCTGCATTGTGGATTGTGGCTCAATACCATGTAATGCATATCTTTTAACAACAGTAGTCAAGTCTTCCAATGTACTTGTTAGTGAAACCCAATGGATAGCTTTATTTTCTCTTTGTTTCCTCAAATTTTTAATGCATATCTTTTACAACTTTTGTAGTAAAGTATTCTAATGACTTGATTATGACACCCCATAGAATATACCATGTTTAGTACCTTGGACATTGTAGCTTATTTACTTAAATATCTGATATATTTTGTGCCATTTGTGTTCAGACTGGGTAGCTCAGTTGGTAGAGTGTAGGTCTTGCACTATCAATGTACACCTCACATAGGTTCGAATCCCATGTAAGTTTTTTTTTTTACTAGTCTGCATTGTGGTTTGTGGCTCAATACCATGTAATGCATATGTCTTTTAACAACAGTAGTCAAGTCTTCCAATGTACTTGTTAGTGAAACCCAATAGATAGCTTTATTTTCTCTTTGTTTCCTCAAATTTTGAATGCATATCTTTTACAACTTTTGTCGTAAAGTATTCTAATGACTTGCTTATGACACCCCATAGAATATATCATGTTTAGTACCTTGGACGTTGTAGCTTTTTTACTTAAATCTCTGATATATTTTATGTATTTTGTGTGCAGACGGGGTAGCTCAGTAGGTAGAGTGTTGGTCTTGCACTATCATTGTAAACCTCACATAGGTTCGAATCCCATGTAAGTTTATTTTTATTTTACTAGTCTGCATTGTGGTTTGTGGCTCAATACCATGTAATGCATGTATTTTAACAACAGTAGTCAAGTCTTCCAATGTACTTGTTAGTGAAACCCAATAGATAGCTTTATTTTCTCTGTGTTTCCTCAAATTTTTAATGCATATAATTTACAACTTTTGTAGTAAAGTATTCTAATGACTTGATTATGACACCCCATAGAATATATCATATTTAGTACCTTGGACATTGTAGCTTATTTACTTAAATCTCTGATATATTTTGTGACATTTGTGTTCAGACTGGGTACCTCAGTTGGTAGAGTGTTGGTCTTGCACTATCAATGTACACCTCACATAGGTTCGAAGCCAATGCAAGTTTGTATTTATTTTACTAGTCTTCATTGTGGTTTGGGGCTCAATACCATGTAATGCATATCTTTTAACAACAGTAGTCAAGTCTTCCAATGTACTTGTTAGTGAAACCCAATAGATAGCTTTATTTTCTCTTTGTTTCCTCAAATTTTTAATGCATATCTTTTACAACTTTTGTAGTAAAGTATTCTAATGACTTGATTATGACACCCTATAGAATATATCATGTTTAGTACCTTGGACATTGTAGCTTATTTACTTAAATCTCTGATATATTTTGGGCCATTTGTGTTCAGACTGGGTAGCTCAGTTGGTAGAGTGTTGGTCTTGCACTATCAATGTACACCGCACATAGGTTCGAATCCCATGTAAGTTTGTTTTTATTTTACTAGTGTTGTTTGTGGCTCATTACCATGTAATGCATATCTTTTAACAACAGTAGTCAAGTCTTCCAATGTACTTGTTAGTGAAACCCAATAGATAGCTTTATTTTCTCTTTGTTTCCCCAAATTTTTAATGCATATCTTTTACAACTTTTGTAGTAAAGTATTCTAATGACTTGCTTATGACACCCCATAGAATATATCATGTTTAGTACCTTGGACATTGTAGCTTATTTACTTAAATTGCTGATATATTTTCTGCTGTTTGCGTTGAGACTGGGTAGCTCAGTTGGTAGAGTGTTGTTCTTGCACTGTCAATGTACACGTCACATAGGTTCGAATCATATGTAAGTTTGTTCTTATTTTACTAGTCTGCATTGTGGTTTGTGGCTCAATACCATGTAATGCAAGTATTTACCAACAGTAGTCAAGTCTTCCAATGTACTTGTTAGTGAAACCCAATAGACAGCTTTATTTTCTCTTTGTTTCTTCAAATATTGAATGCGTATGTCTTATAACTTTAGAAGTAAAGTATTCTAATGACTTGCTTATGACACCCCGTAGAATATATCATGTTTAGTACCTTGGACGTTGTAGCTTTTTTACTTAAATCTCTGATATATTTTATGTAATGTATGTGCAGACGGGGTAGCTCAGTTGGTAGAGTGTTGGTCTTCCACTATCAATGTAAACCTCACATAGGTTCTAATCCCATGTAAGTTTATTTTTATTTTACTAGTCTGCATTGTGGTTTGTGGCTCAATACCATGTAATGCATGTCTTTTAACAACAGTAGTCAAGTCTTCCAATGTACTTGTTAGTGAAACCCAATAGATAGCTTTATTTTCTCTTTGTTTCCTCAAATTTTTAATGCATATCTTTTACAACTTTTGTAGTAAAGCATTCTAATGACTTGATTATGACACCCCATAGAATATACCATGTTTAGTACCTTGGACATTGTAGCTTATTTACTTAAATATCTGATATATTTTGTGCTATTTGTGTTCAAACTGGGTAGCTCAGTTGGTAGAGTGTAGGTCTTGCACTATCACTGTACACCTCACATAGGTTTGAATCCCATGTAAGTTTTTTTTTTTACTAGTCTGCATTGTGGTTTGTGGCTCAATACCATGTAATGCATATCTTTTAACAACAGTAGTCAAGTCTTCCAATGTACTTGTTAGTGAAACCCAATAGATAGCTTTATTTTCTCTTTGTTTCCTCAAATTTTTAATGCATATCTTTTACAACTTTTGTAGTAAAGTATTCTAATGACTTGATTATGACACCCCATAAAATATATCATGTTTAGTACCTTGGACATTGTAGCTTATTTACTTAAATCTCTGATATATTTTGTGCTGTTTGTGTTCAGACTGGGTAGCTCAGTTGGTAGAGTGTTGGTCTTGCACTATCAATGTACACCTCACATAGGTTCGAATCCCATGTAAGTTTGTTTTTATTTTACAAGTGTGGTTTGTGGCTCAATACCATGTAATGCATATCTTTTAACAATAGTAGTCAAGTCTTCCAATGTACTTGTTAGTGAAACCCAATAGATAGCTTTATTTTCTCTTTGTTTCCTCAAATTTTTAATGCATATCTTTTACAACTTTTGTAGTAAAGTATTCTAATGACTTGATTATGACACCCCATAGAATATACCATGTTTAGTACCTTGGACATTGTAGCTTATTTACTTAAATATTTGATATATTTTGTGCAATTTGTGTTCAGACTGGGTAGCTCAGTTGGTAGAGTGTAGGTCTTGCACTATAAATGTACACCTCACATAGGTTCGAATCCCATGTATGTTTTTTTTTTTTTACTAGTCTGCATTGTGGTTTGTGGCTCAATACCATGTAATGCATATCTTTTAACAACAGTAGTCAAGTCTTCCAATGTACTTGTTAGTGAAACCCAATAGATAGCTTTATTTTCTCTTTGTTTCCTCAAATTTTTAATGCATATCTTTTACAACTTTTGTAGTAAAGTATTCTAATGACTTGATTATGACACCGCATAGGATATATCATGTTTAGTACCTTGGACATTGTAGCTTATTTACTTAAATCTCTGATATATTTTGTGCTGTTTGTGTTCTGACTGGGTAGCTCAGATGGTAGAGTGTTGGTCTTGCACTATCAATGTACACCTCACATAGGTTCGAATCCCATGTAAGTTTGTTTTTATTTTACAAGTCTGCATTGTGGTTTGTGGCTCAATACCATGTAATGCATATCTTTTAACAATAGTAGTCAAGTCTTCCAATGTACTTGTTAGTGAAACCCAATAGATAGCTTTATTTTCTCTTTGTTTCCTCAAATTTTTAATGCATATCTTTTACAACTTTTGTCGTAAAGTATTCTAATGACTTGCTTATGACACCCCATAGAATATATCATGTTTAGTACCTTGGACATTGTAGCTTATTTACTTAAATCTCTGATATATTTTGAGCTATTGGTGTTCAGACTAGGTAGCTCAGTTGGTAGAGTGTTGGTCTTGCACTATCAATGTAAACCTCACATAGGTTTGTATCCCATGTAAGTTTATTCTTATTTTACTAGTCTGCATTGTGGTTTGTGGCTTAATACCATGTAATGCATGTCTTTTAACAACAGTAGTCAAGTCTTCCAATGTACTTGTTAGTGAAACCCAATATATAGCTTTATTTTCTCTGTGTTTCCTCAAATTTTTAATGCATATCTTTTACAACTTTTGTAGTAAAGTATTCTAATGACTTGCTTATGACACCCCATAGAATATATCATGTTTAGTACCTTGGACATTGTAGCTTTTTTACTTAAATCTCTGATATATTTTATGTAATGTATGTGCAGACGGGGTAGCTCAGTAGGTAGAGTGTTGGTCTTCCACTATCAATGTAAACCTCACATAGGTTTGAATCCCATGTAAGTTTGTTTTTATTTTACTAGTCTGCATTGTGGTTTGTGGCTCATTACCATGTAATGCATATCTTTTAACAACAGTAGTCAAGTCTTCCAATGTACTTGTTAGTGAAACCCAATAGATAGCTTTATTTTCTCTTTGTTTCCTCAAATTTTTAATGCATATCTTTTACAACTTTTGTCGTAAAGTATTCTAATGACTTGCTTATGACACCCCATAGAATATATCATGTTTAGTACCTTGGACATTGTAGCTTATTTACTTAAATCTCTGATATATTTTGGGATATTGGTGTTCAGACTAGGTAGCTCAGTTGGTAGAGTGTTGGTCTTGCACTATCAATGTAAACCTCACATAGGTTTGTATCCCATGTAAGTTTGTTCTTATTTTACTAGTCTGCATTGTGGTTTGTGGCTCAATACCATGTAATGCATGTCTTTTAACAACAGTAGTCTAGTCTTCCAATGTACTTGTTAGTGAAACCCAATAGATAGCTTTATTTTCTCTTTGTTTCCTCAAATTTTTAATGCATATCTTTTACAACTTTTGTAGTAAAGTATTCTTATGACTTGCTTATGACACCCCATAGAATATATCATGTTTAGTACCTTGGACATTGTAGCTTATTTACTTAAATCTCTGATATATTTTGTGTCATTTGTGTTCAGACTGGGTAGCTCAGTTGGTAGAGTGTTGGTCTTGCACTATCAATGTAAACCTCACATAGGTTTGTATCCCATGTAAGTTTGTTTTTATTTTACTAGTCTGCATTGTGGTTTTTGGCTCAATACCATGTAATGCATATGTATTTTAACAACAGTAGTCAAGTCTTCCAATGTACTTGTTAGTGAAACCCAATAGACAGCTTTATTTTCTTTGTTTCTTCAAATATTGAATGCATATGTCTAATAACTTTAGAAGTAAAGTATTCTAATGACTTGCTTATGACACCCCATAGAATATATCATGTTTAGTACCTTGGACGTTGTAGCTTTTTTACTTAAATCTCTGATATATTTTATGTATTTTGTGTGCAGACGGGGTAGCTCAGTAGGTAGAGTGTTGGTCTTGCACTATCATTGTAAACCTCACATAGGTTCGAATCCCATGTAAGTTTATTTTTATTTTACTAGTCTGCATTGTGGTTTGTGGCTCAATACCATGTAATGCATGTATTTTAACAACAGTAGTCAAGTCTTCCAATGTACTTGTTAGTGAAACCCAATAGATAGCTTTATTTTCTCTGTGTTTCCTCAAATTTTTAATGCATATAATTTACAACTTTTGTAGTAAAGTATTCTAATGACTTGATTATGACACCCCATAGAATATATCATATTTAGTACCTTGGACATTGTAGCTTATTTACTTAAATCTCTGATATATTTTGTGACATTTGTGTTCAGAGTGGGTACCTCAGTTGGTAGACTGTTGGTCTTGCACTATCAATGTACACCTCACATAGGTTCGAAGCCAATGCAAGTTTGTATTTATTTTACTAGTCTGCATTGTGGTTTGGGGCTCAATACCATGTAATGCATATCTTTTAACAACAGTAGTCAAGTCTTCCAATGTACTTGTTAGTGAAACCCAATAGATAGCTTTATTTTCTCTTTGTTTCCTCAAATTTTTAATGCATATCTTTTACAACTTTTGTAGTAAAGTATTCTAATGACTTGATTATGACACCCTATAGAATATATCATGTTTAGTACCTTGGACATTGTAGCTTATTTACTTAAATCTCTGATATATTTTGGGCCATTTGTGTTCAGACTGGGTAGCTCAGTTGGTAGAGTGTTGGTCTTGCACTATCAATGTACACCGCACATAGGTTCGAATCCCATGTAAGTTTGTTTTTATTTTACTAGTGTGGTTTGTGGCTCATTACCATGTAATGCATATCTTTTAACAACAGTAGTCAAGTCTTCCAATGTACTTGTTAGTGAAACTCAATAGATAGCTTTATTTTCTCTTTGTTTCCCCAAATTTTTAATGCATATCTTTTACAACTTTTGTAGTAAAGTATTCTAATGACTTGCTTATGACACCCCATAGAATATATCATGTTTAGTACCTTGGACATTGTAGCTTATTTACTTAAATTGCTGATATATTTTCTGCTGTTTGCGTTGAGATTGGGTAGCTCAGTTGGTAGAGTGTTGTTCTTGCACTGTCAATGTACACGTCACATAGGTTCGAATCATATGTAAGTTTGTTCTTATTTTACTAGTCTGCATTGTGGTTTGTGGCTCAATACCATGTAATGCAAGTATTTACAAACAGTAGTCAAGTCTTCCAATGTACTTGTTAGTGAAACCCAATAGATAGCTTTATTTTCTCTGTGTTTCCTCAAATTTTTAATGCATATCTTTTACAACTTTTGTAGTAAAGTATTCTAATGACTTGCTTATGACACCCCATAGAATATATCATGTTTAGTACCTTGGACATTGTAGCTTTTTTACTTAAATCTCTGATATATTTTGTGTCATTTGTGTTCAGACTGGGTAGCTCAGTTGGTAGAGTGTTGGTCTTGCACTATCAATATACACGTCACATAGGCTTGAATACCATGTAAGTTTGTTTTTATTTTACTAGTCTGCATTGTGGTTTGTGGCTCAATACCATGTGATGCATATGTATTTTAACAACAGTAGTCAAGTCTTCCAATGTACTTGTTAGTGAAACCCAATAGACAGCTTTATTTTCTCTTTGTTTCTTCAAATATTGAATGCGTATGTCTTATAACTTTAGAAGTAAAGTATTCTAATGACTTGCTTATGACACCCCGTAGAATATATCATGTTTAGTACCTTGGACGTTGTAGCTTTTTTACTTAAATCTCTGATATATTTTATGTAATGTATGTGCAGACGGGGTAGCTCAGTTGGTAGAGTGTTGGTCTTCCACTATCAATGTAAACCTCACATAGGTTCTAATCCCATGTAAGTTTATTTTTATTTTACTAGTCTGCATTGTGGTTTGTGGCTCAATACCATGTAATGCATGTCTTTTAACAACAGTAGTCAAGTCTTCCAATGTACTTGTTAGTGAAACCCAATAGATAGCTTTATTTTCTCTTTGTTTCCTCAAATTTTTAATGCATATCTTTTACAACTTTTGTAGTAAAGCATTCTAATGACTTGATTATGACACCCCATAGAATATACCATGTTTAGTACCTTGGACATTGTAGCTTATTTACTTAAATATCTGATATATTTTGTGCTATTTGTGTTCAAACTGGGTAGCTCAGTTGGTAGAGTGTAGGTCTTGCACTATCACTGTACACCTCACATAGGTTCGAATCCCATGTAAGTTTTTTTTTTACTAGTCTGCATTGTGGTTTGTGGCTCAATACCATGTAATGCATATCTTTTAACAACAGTAGTCAAGTCTTCCAATGTACTTGTTAGTGAAACCCAATAGATAGCTTTATTTTCTCTTTGTTTCCTCAAATTTTTAATGCATATCTTTTACAACTTTTGTAGTAAAGTATTCTAATGACTTGATTATGACACCCCATAAAATATATCATGTTTAGTACCTTGGACATTGTAGCTTATTTACTTAAATCTCTGATATATTTTGTGCAATTTGTGTTCAGACTGGGTAGCTCAGTTGGTAGAGTGTAGGTCTTGCACTATAAATGTACACCTCACATAGGTTCGAATCCCATGTATGTTTTTTTTTTTTACTAGTCTGCATTGTGGTTTGTGGCTCAATACCATGTAATGCATATCTTTTAACAACAGTAGTCAAGTCTTCCAATGTACTTGTTAGTGAAACCCAATAGATAGCTTTATTTTCTCTTTGTTTCCTCAAATTTTTAATGCATATCTTTTACAACTTTTGTAGTAAAGTATTCTAATGACTTGATTATGACACCCCATAGAATATATCATGTTTAGTACCTTGGACATTGTAGCTTATTTACTTAAATCTCTGATATATTTTGTGCTGTTTGGGTTCTGACTGGGTAGCTCAGTTGGTAGAGTGTTGGTCTTGCACTATCAATGTACACCTCACATAGGTTCGAATCCCATGTAAGTTTGTTTTTATTTTACAAGTCTGCATTGTGGTTTGTGGCTCAATACCATGTAATGCATATCTTTTAACAATAGTAGTCAAGTCTTCCAATGTACTTGTTAGTGAAACCCAATAGATAGCTTTATTTTCTCTTTGTTTCCTCAAATTTTTAATGCATATCTTTTACAACTTTTGTCGTAAAGTATTCTAATGACTTGCTTATGACACCCCATAGAATATATCATGTTTAGTACCTTGGACATTGTAGCTTATTTACTTAAATCTCTGATATATTTTGAGCTATTGGTGTTCAGACTAGGTAGCTCAGTTGGTAGAGTGTTGGTCTTGCACTATCAATGTAAACCTCACATAGGTTTGTATCCCATGTAAGTTTATTCTTATTTTACTATTCTGCATTGTGGTTTGTGGCTTAATACCATGTAATGCATGTCTTTTAACAACAGTAGTCAAGTCTTCCAATGTACTTGTTAGTGAAACCCAATATATAGCTTTATTTTCTCTGTGTTTCCTCAAATTTTTAATGCATATCTTTTACAACTTTTGTAGTAAAGTATTCTAATGACTTGCTTATGACACCCCATAGAATATATCATGTTTAGTACCTTGGACATTGTAGCTTTTTTACTTAAATCTCTGATATATTTTATGCAATGTACGTGCAGACGGGGTAGCTCAGTAGGTAGAGTGTTGGTCTTCCACTATCAATGTAAACCTCACATAGGTTTGAATCCCATGTAAGTTTGTTTTTATTTTACTAGTCTGCATTGTGGTTTGTGGCTCATTACCATGTAATGCATATCTTTTAACAACAGTAGTCAAGTCTTCCAATGTACTTGTTAGTGAAACCCAATAGATAGCTTTATTTTCTCTTTGTTTCCTCAAATTTTTAATGCATATCTTTTACAACTTTTGTCGTAAAGTATTCTAATGACTTGCTTATGACACCCCATAGAATATATCATGTTTAGTACCTTGGACATTGTAGCTTATTTACTTAAATCTCTGATATATTTTGGGCTATTGGTGTTCAGACTAGGTACCTCAGTTGGTAGAGTGTTGGTCTTGCACTATCAATGTAAACCTCACATAGGTTTGTATCCCATGTAAGTTTGTTTTTATTTTACTAGTCTGCATTGTGGTTTTTGGCTCAATACCATGTAATGCATATGTATTTTAACAACAGTAGTCAAGTCTTCCAATGTACTTGTTAGTGAAACCCAATAGACAGCTTTATTTTCTTTGTTTCTTCAAATATTGAATGCATATGTCTAATAACTTTAGAAGTAAAGTATTCTAATGACTTGCTTATGACACCCCATAGAATATATCATGTTTAGTACCTTGGACATTGTAGCTTATTTACTTAAATCTCTGATATATTTTGTGTCATTTGTGTGCAGACGGGGTAGCTCAGTAGGTAGAGTGTTGGTCTTGCACTATCATTGTAAACCTCACATAGGTTCGAATCCCATGTAAGTTTATTTTTATTTTACTAGTCTGAATTGTGGTTTGTGGCTCAATACCATGTAATGCATGTATTTTAACAACAGTAGTCAAGTCTTCCAATGTACTTGTTAGTGAAACCCAATAGATAGCTTTATTTTCTCTGTGTTTCCTCAAATTTTTAATGCATATAATTTACAACTTTTGTAGTAAAGTATTCTAATGACTTGATTATGACACCCCATAGAATATATCATATTTAGTACCTTGGACATTGTAGCTTATTTACTTAAATCTCTGATATATTTTGTGACATTTGTGTTCAGACTGGGTACCTCAGTTGGTAGAGTGTTGGTCTTGCACTATCAATGTACACCTCACATAGGTTCGAAGCCAATGCAAGTTTGTATTTATTTTACTAGTCTGCATTGTGGTTTGGGGCTCAATACCATGTAATGCATATCTTTTAACAACAGTAGTCAAGTCTTCCAATGTACTTGTTAGTGAAACCCAATAGATAGCTTTATTTTCTCTTTGTTTCCTCAAATTTTTAATGCATATCTTTTACAACTTTTGTAGTAAAGTATTCTAATGACTTGATTATGACACCCTATAGAATATATCATGTTTAGTACCTTGGACATTGTAGCTTATTTACTTAAATCTCTGATATATTTTGGGCCATTTGTGTTCAGACTGGGTAGCTCAGTTGGTAGAGTGTTGGTCTTGCACTATCAATGTACACCGCACATAGGTTCGATTCCCATGTAAGTTTGTTTTTATTTTACTAGTGTGGTTTGTGGCTCATTACCATGTAATGCATATCTTTTAACAACAGTAGTCAAGTCTTCCAATGTACTTGTTAGTGAAACCCAATAGATAGCTTTATTTTCTCTTTGTTTCCCCAAATTTTTAATGCATATCTTTTACAACTTTTGTAGTAAAGTATTCTAATGACTTGCTTATGACACCCCATAGAATATATCATGTTTAGTACCTTGGACATTGTAGCTTATTTACTTAAATTGCTGATATATTTTCGGTTGTTTGCGTTGAGACTGGGTAGCTCAGTTGGTAGAGTGTTGTTCTTGCACTATCAATGTACACGTCACATAGGTTCGAATCATATGTAAGTTTGTTCTTATTTTACTAGTCTGCATTGTGGTTTGTGGCTCAATACCATGTAATGCAAGTATTTACCAACAGTAGTCAAGTCTTCCAATGTACTTGTTAGTGAAACCCAATAGATAGCTTTATTTTCTCTGTGTTTCCTCAAATTTTTAATGCATATCTTTTACAACTTTTGTAGTAAAGTATTCTAATGACTTGCTTATGACACCCCATAGAATATATCATGTTTAGTACTTTGGACATTGTAGCTTTTTTACTTAAATCTCTGATATATTTTGTGTCATTTGTGTTCAGACTGGGTAGCTCAGTTGGTAGAGTGTTGGTCTTGCACTATCAATATACACGTCACATAGGCTTGAATTCCATGTAAGTTTGTTTTTATTTTACTAGTCTGCATTGTGGTTTGTGGCTCAATACCATGTGATGCATATGTATTTTAACAACAGTAGTCAAGTCTTCCAATGTACTTGTTAGTGAAACCCAATAGACAGCTTTATTTTCTCTTTGTTTCTTCAAATATTGAATGCGTATGTCTTATAACTTTAGAAGTAAAGTATTCTAATGACTTGCTTATGACACCCCGTAGAATATATCATGTTTAGTACCTTGGACGTTGTAGCTTTTTTACTTAAATCTCTGATATATTTTATGTAATGTATGTGCAGACGGGGTAGCTCAGTTGGTAGAGTGTTGGTCTTCCACTATCAATGTAAACCTCACATAGGTTCTAATCCCATGTAAGTTTATTTTTATTTTACTAGTCTGCATTGTGGTTTGTGGCTCAATACCATGTAATGCATGTCTTTTAACAACAGTAGTCAAGTCTTCCAATGTACTTGTTAGTGAAACCCAATAGATAGCTTTATTTTCTCTTTGTTTCCTCAAATTTTTAATGCATATCTTTTACAACTTTTGTAGTAAAGCATTCTAATGACTTGATTATGACACCCCATAGAATATAC
This sequence comes from Pseudophryne corroboree, assembly GCF_028390025.1. Taxonomy (NCBI): domain Eukaryota; kingdom Metazoa; phylum Chordata; class Amphibia; order Anura; family Myobatrachidae; genus Pseudophryne; species Pseudophryne corroboree. The sequence continues at coordinate 694,638,800 of NC_086444.1, read as the reverse complement.
CATGTTTAGTACCTTGGACATTGTAGCTTATTTACTTAAATATCTGATATATTTTGTGCTATTTGTGTTCAAACTGGGTAGCTCAGTTGGTAGAGTGTAGGTCTTGCACTATCACTGTACACCTCACATAGGTTCGAATCCCATGTAAGTTTTTTTTTTACTAGTCTGCATTGTGGTTTGTGGCTCAATACCATGTAATGCATATCTTTTAACAACAGTAGTCAAGTCTTCCAATGTACTTGTTAGTGAAACCCAATAGATAGCTTTATTTTCTCTTTGTTTCCTCAAATTTTTAATGCATATCTTTTACAACTTTTGTAGTAAAGTATTCTAATGACTTGATTATGACACCCCATAAAATATATCATGTTTAGTACCTTGGACATTGTAGCTTATTTACTTAAATCTCTGATATATTTTGTGCTGTTTGTGTTCAGACTGGGTAGCTCAGTTGGTAGAGTGTTGGTCTTGCACTATCAATGTACACCTCACATAGGTTCGAATCCCATGTAAGTTTGTTTTTATTTTACAAGTGTGGTTTGTGGCTCAATACCATGTAATGCATGTCTTTTAACAATAGTAGTCAAGTCTTCCAATGTACTTGTTAGTGAAACCCAATAGATAGCTTTATTTTCTCTTTGTTTCCTCAAATTTTTAATGCATATCTTTTACAACTTTTGTCGTAAAGTATTCTAATGACTTGCTTATGACACCCCATAGAATATATCATGTTTAGTACCTTGGACATTGTAGCTTATTTACTTAAATCTCTGATATATTTTGTGCCATTTCTGTACAGGCTGGGTAGCTCAGTTGGTAGAGTGTTGGTTTTGCACTATCAATGTACACCTCACATAGGTTCGAATCCCATGTAAGTTTGTTTTTATTTTACTAGTCTGCATTGTGGTTTGTGGCTCAATATCATGTAATGCATATCTTTTAACAACAGTAGTCAAGTCTTCCAATGTACTTGTTAGTGAAACCCAATAGATAGCTTTATTTTCTCTTTGTTTCCTCAAATTTTTAATGCATATCTTTTACAACTTTTGTAGTAAAGTATTCTAATGACTTGATTATGACACCCCATAGAATATACCATGTTTAGTACCTTGGACATTGTAGCTTATTTACTTAAATATTTGATATATTTTGTGCAATTTGTGTTCAGACTGGGTAGCTCAGTTGGTAGAGTGTAGGTCTTGCACTATAAATGTACACCTCACATAGGTTCGAATTCCATGTATGTTTTTTTTTTTTACTAGTCTGCATTGTGGTTTGTGGCTCAATACCATGTAATGCATATCTTTTAACAACAGTAGTCAAGTCTTCCAATGTACTTGTTAGTGAAACCCAATAGATAGCTTTATTTTCTCTTTGTTTCCTCAAATTTTTAATGCATATCTTTTACAACTTTTGTAGTAAAGTATTCTAATGACTTGATTATGACACCCCATAGAATATATCATGTTTAGTACCTTGGACATTGTAGCTTATTTACTTAAATCTCTGATATATTTTGTGCTGTTTGTGTTCTGACTGGGTAGCTCAGTTGGTAGAGTGTTGGTCTTGCACTATCAATGTACACCTCACATAGGTTCGAATCCCATGTAAGTTTGTTTTTATTTTACAAGTCTGCATTGTGGTTTGTGGCTCAATACCATGTAATGCATATCTTTTAACAATAGTAGTCAAGTCTTCCAATGTACTTGTTAGTGAAACCCAATAGATAGCTTTATTTTCTCTTTGTTTCCTCAAATTTTTAATGCATATCTTTTACAACTTTTGTCGTAAAGTATTCTAATGACTTGCTTATGACACCCCATAGAATATATCATGTTTAGAACCCTGGACATTGTAGCTTATTTACTTAAATCTCTGATATATTTTGAGCTATTGGTGTTCAGACTAGGTAGCTCAGTTGGTAGAGTGTTGGTCTTGCACTATCAATGTAAACCTCACATAGGTTTGTATCCCATGTAAGTTTATTCTTATTTTACTAGTCTGCATTGTGGTTTGTGGCTTAATACCATGTAATGCATGTCTTTTAACAACAGTAGTCAAGTCTTCCAATGTACTTGTTAGTGAAACCCAATATATAGCTTTATTTTCTCTGTGTTTCCTCAAATTTTTAATGCATATCTTTTACAACTTTTGTAGTAAAGTATTCTAATGACTTGCTTATGACACCCCATAGAATATATCATGTTTAGTACCTTGGACATTGTAGCTTTTTTACTTAAATCTCTGATATATTTTATGTAATGTATGTGCAGACGGGGTAGCTCAGTAGGTAGAGTGTTGGTCTTCCACTATCAATGTAAACCTCACATAGGTTTGAATCCCATGTAAGTTTGTTTTTATTTTACTAGTCTGCATTGTGGTTTGTGGCTCATTACCATGTAATGCATATCTTTTAACAACAGTAGTAAAGTCTTCCAATGTACTTGTTAGTGAAACCCAATAGATAGCTTTATTTTCTCTTTGTTTCCTCAAATTTTTAATGCATATCTTTTACAACTTTTGTCGTAAAGTATTCTAATGACTTGCTTATGACACCCCATAGAATATATCATGTTTAGTACCTTGGACATTGTAGCTTATTTACTTAAATTGCTGATATATTTTCTGCTGTTTGCGTTAAGACTGGGTAGCTCAGTTGGTAGAGTGTTGGTCTTGCATTGTCAATGTACACGTCACATAGGTTCGAATCATATGTAAGTTTGTTCTTATTTTACTAGTCTGCTTTGTGGCGCAATACCATGTAATGCAAGTATTTAACAACAGTAGTCAAGTCTTCCAATGTACTTGTTAGTGAAACACAATAGATAGCTTTATTTTCTCTGTGTTTCCTCAAATTTTTTATGCATATCTTTTACAGCTTTTGTAGTAAAGTATTCTAATGACTTGCTTATGACACCCCATAGAATATATCATGTTTAGTACCTTGGACATTGTAGCTTATTTACTTAAATCTCTGATATATTTTGTGCCATTGGTGTTCAGACTGGGTAGCTCAGTTTGTAGAGTGTTGGTCTTGCACTATCAATGTAAACCTTACATAGGTTTGTATCCCATGTAAGTTTGTTTTTATTTTGCTAGTCTGCATTGTGGTTTGTGGCTCAATACCATGTAATGCATATGTATTTTAACAACAGTAGTCAAGTCTTCCAATGCACTTGTTAGTGAAACCCAATAGACAGCTTGATTTTCTCTTTGTTTCTTCAAATATTGAATGCGTATGTCTTATAACTTAAGAAGTAAAGTATTCTAATGACTTGCTTATGACACCCCATAGAATATATCATGTTTAGTACCTTGGACGTTGTAGCTTTTTTACTTAAATCTCTGATATATTTTATGTATTTTGTGAGCAGACGGGGTAGCTCAGTAGGTAGAGTGTTGGTCTTGCACTATCAATGTAAACCTCACATAAGTACCAATCCCATGTAAGTTTATTTTTATTTTACTAGTCTGCATTGTGGTTTGTGGCTCAATGCCATGTAATGCATGTCTTTTAACAACAGTAGTCAAGTCTTCCAATGTACTTGTTAGTGAAACCCAATAGATAGCTTTATTTTCTCTGTGTTTCCTCAAATTTTTTATGCATATCTTTTACAACTTTTGTAGTAAAGTATTCTAATTACTTGCTTATGACACCCCATAGAATATATCATGTGTAGTACCTTGGACATTGTAGCTTATTTATTTAAATCTCTGATATATTTTGTGTCATTTGTGTCCAGACTGGTAGTTCAGTTGGTAGAGTGTTGGTCTTGCACTATCAATGTACACCTCACATAGGTTTGAATCCCATGTAAGTTTGTTTGAATTTTACTAGTCTGCATTGTGGTTTGTGGTTCAATACCATGTAATGCATGTCTTTTAACAACAGTAGCCAAGTCTTCCAATGTTCTTGTTAGTGAAACCCAATAGATAGCTTTATTTTCTCTTTGTTTCCTCAAATTTTTAATGCATATCTTTTACAACTTTTGTCGTAAAGTATTCTAATGACTTGCTTATGACACCCCATAGAATATATCATGTTTAGTACCTTGGACATTGTAGCTTATTTACTTAAATCTCTGATATATTTTGTGACATTTGTGTTCAGACTGGGTAGTTCAGTTGGTAAAGTGTTGGTCTTGCACAATCAATGTACAAATCACATAGGTTCGAATCCGATGTAAGTTTGTTTTTATTTTACTAGTCTGCATTGTGGTTTGTGGCTCAATACCATGTAATGCATATCTTTTAACAATAGTAGTCAAGTCTTCCAATGTACTTGTTAGTGAAACCCAATAGATAGCTTTATTTTCTCTTTGTTTCCTCAAATTTTTAATGCATATCTTTTACAACTTTTGTCATAAAGTATTCTAATGACTTGCTTATGACACCCCATAGAATATATCATGTTTAGTACCTTGGACATTGTAGCTTATTTACTTAAATCTCTGATATATTTTTGGCTATTGGTGTTCAGACTAGGTAGCTCAGTTGGTAGAGTGTTGGTCTTGCACTATCAATGTAAACCTCACATAGGTTTGTATCCCATGTAAGTTTGTTCTTATTTTACTAGTCTGCATTGTGGTTTGTGGCTCAATACCATGTAATGCATGTCTTTTAACAACAGTAGTCAAGTCTTCCAATGTACTTGTTAGTGAAACCCAATAGATAGCTTTATTTTCTCTGTGTTTCCTCACATTTTTAATGCATATCTTTTACAACTTTTGTAGTAAAGTATTCTAATGACTTGATTATGACACCCCATAGAATATATCATGTTTAGTACCTTGGACATTGTAGCTTATTTACTTAAATCTCTGATATATTTTGCGCTGTTTGTGTTCTGACTGGGTAGCTCAGTTGGTAGAGTGTTGGTCTTGCACTATCAATGTACACCTCACATAGGTTCGAATCCCATGTAAGTTTGTTTTTATTTTACAAGTCTGCATTGTGGTTTGTGGCTCAATACCATGTAATGCATATCTTTTAACAATAGTAGTCAAGTCTTCCAATGTACTTGTTAGTGAAACCCAATAGATAGCTTTATTTTCTCTTTGTTTCCTCAAATTTTTAATGCATATATTTTACAACTTTTGTCATAAAGTATTCTAATGACTTGCTTATGACACCCCATAGAATATATCATGTTTAGTACCTTGGACATTGTAGCTTATTTACTTAAATCTCTGATATATTTTGGGCTATTGGTGTTCAGACTAGGTAGCTCAGTTGGTATAGTGTAGGTCATGCACTATCAATGTACACCTCACATAGGTTCGAATCCCATGTATGTTTTTTTTTTACTAGTCTGCATTGTGGTTTGTGGCTCAATACCATGTAATGCATATCTTTTAACAACAGTAGTCAAGTCTTCCAATGTACTTGTTAGTGAAACCCAATAGATAGCTTTATTTTCTCTTTGTTTCCTCAAATTTTTAATGCATATCTTTTACAACTTTTGTAGTAAAGTATTCTAATGACTTGATTATGACACCCCATAGAATATATCATGTTTAGTACCTTGGGCATTGTAGCTTATTTACTTAAATCTCTGATATATTTTGTGCTGTTTGTGTTCTGACTGGGTAGCTCAGTTGGTAGAGTGTTGGTCTTGCACTATCAATGTACACCTCACATAGGTACGAATCCCATGTAAGTTTGTTTTTATTTTACAAGTCTGCATTGTGGTTTGTGGCTCAATACCATGTAATGCATATCTTTTAACAATAGTAGTCAAGTCTTCCAATGTACTTGTTAGTGAAACCCAATAGATAGCTTTATTTTCTCTTTGTTTCCTCAAATTTTTAATGCATATCTTTTACAACTTTTGTCGTAAAGTATTCTAATGACTTGCTTATGACACCCCATAGAATATATCATGTTTAGTACCTTGGACATTGTAGCTTATTTACTTAAATCTCTGATATATTTTGTGCCATTTCTGTACAGGCTGGGTAGCTCAGTTGGTAGAGTGTTGGTTTTGCACTATCAATGTACACCTCACATAGGTTCGAATCCCATGTAAGTTTGTTTTTATTTTACTAGTCTGCATTGTGGTTTGTGGCTCAATATCATGTAATGCATATCTTTTAACAACAGTAGTCAAGTCTTCCAATGTACTTGTTAGTGAAACCCAATAGATAGCTTTATTTTCTCTTTGTTTCCTCAAATTTTTAATGCATATCTTTTACAACTTTTGTAGTAAAGTATTCTAATGACTTGATTATGACACCCCATAGAATATACCATGTTTAGTACCTTGGACATTGTAGCTTATTTACTTAAATATTTGATATATTTTGTGCAATTTGTGTTCAGACTGGGTAGCTCAGTTGGTAGAGTGTAGGTCTTGCACTATAAATGTACACCTCACATAGGTTCGAATTCCATGTATGTTTTTTTTTTTTACTAGTCTGCATTGTGGTTTGTGGCTCAATACCATGTAATGCATATCTTTTAACAACAGTAGTCAAGTCTTCCAATGTACTTGTTAGTGAAACCCAATAGATAGCTTTATTTTCTCTTTGTTTCCTCAAATTTTTAATGCATATCTTTTACAACTTTTGTAGTAAAGTATTCTAATGACTTGATTATGACACCCCATAGAATATATCATGTTTAGTACCTTGGACATTGTAGCTTATTTACTTAAATCTCTGATATATTTTGTGCTGTTTGTGTTCTGACTGGGTAGCTCAGTTGGTAGAGTGTTGGTCTTGCACTATCAATGTACACCTCACATAGGTTCGAATCCCATGTAAGTTTGTTTTTATTTTACAAGTCTGCATTGTGGTTTGTGGCTCAATACCATGTAATGCATATCTTTTAACAATAGTAGTCAAGTCTTCCAATGTACTTGTTAGTGAAACCCAATAGATAGCTTTATTTTCTCTTTGTTTCCTCAAATTTTTAATGCATATCTTTTACAACTTTTGTCGTAAAGTATTCTAATGACTTGCTTATGACACCCCATAGAATATATCATGTTTAGAACCCTGGACATTGTAGCTTATTTACTTAAATCTCTGATATATTTTGAGCTATTGGTGTTCAGACTAGGTAGCTCAGTTGGTAGAGTGTTGGTCTTGCACTATCAATGTAAACCTCACATAGGTTTGTATCCCATGTAAGTTTATTCTTATTTTACTAGTCTGCATTGTGGTTTGTGGCTTAATACCATGTAATGCATGTCTTTTAACAACAGTAGTCAAGTCTTCCAATGTACTTGTTAGTGAAACCCAATATATAGCTTTATTTTCTCTGTGTTTCCTCAAATTTTTAATGCATATCTTTTACAACTTTTGTAGTAAAGTATTCTAATGACTTGCTTATGACACCCCATAGAATATATCATGTTTAGTACCTTGGACATTGTAGCTTTTTTACTTAAATCTCTGATATATTTTATGTAATGTATGTGCAGACGGGGTAGCTCAGTAGGTAGAGTGTTGGTCTTCCACTATCAATGTAAACCTCACATAGGTTTGAATCCCATGTAAGTTTGTTTTTATTTTACTAGTCTGCATTGTGGTTTGTGGCTCATTACCATGTAATGCATATCTTTTAACAACAGTAGTAAAGTCTTCCAATGTACTTGTTAGTGAAACCCAATAGATAGCTTTATTTTCTCTTTGTTTCCTCAAATTTTTAATGCATATCTTTTACAACTTTTGTCGTAAAGTATTCTAATGACTTGCTTATGACACCCCATAGAATATATCATGTTTAGTACCTTGGACATTGTAGCTTATTTACTTAAATTGCTGATATATTTTCTGCTGTTTGCGTTAAGACTGGGTAGCTCAGTTGGTAGAGTGTTGGTCTTGCATTGTCAATGTACACGTCACATAGGTTCGAATCATATGTAAGTTTGTTCTTATTTTACTAGTCTGCTTTGTGGCGCAATACCATGTAATGCAAGTATTTAACAACAGTAGTCAAGTCTTCCAATGTACTTGTTAGTGAAACACAATAGATAGCTTTATTTTCTCTGTGTTTCCTCAAATTTTTTATGCATATCTTTTACAGCTTTTGTAGTAAAGTATTCTAATGACTTGCTTATGACACCCCATAGAATATATCATGTTTAGTACCTTGGACATTGTAGCTTATTTACTTAAATCTCTGATATATTTTGTGCCATTGGTGTTCAGACTGGGTAGCTCAGTTTGTAGAGTGTTGGTCTTGCACTATCAATGTAAACCTTACATAGGTTTGTATCCCATGTAAGTTTGTTTTTATTTTGCTAGTCTGCATTGTGGTTTGTGGCTCAATACCATGTAATGCATATGTATTTTAACAACAGTAGTCAAGTCTTCCAATGCACTTGTTAGTGAAACCCAATAGACAGCTTGATTTTCTCTTTGTTTCTTCAAATATTGAATGCGTATGTCTTATAACTTAAGAAGTAAAGTATTCTAATGACTTGCTTATGACACCCCATAGAATATATCATGTTTAGTACCTTGGACGTTGTAGCTTTTTTACTTAAATCTCTGATATATTTTATGTATTTTGTGAGCAGACGGGGTAGCTCAGTAGGTAGAGTGTTGGTCTTGCACTATCAATGTAAACCTCACATAAGTACCAATCCCATGTAAGTTTATTTTTATTTTACTAGTCTGCATTGTGGTTTGTGGCTCAATGCCATGTAATGCATGTCTTTTAACAACAGTAGTCAAGTCTTCCAATGTACTTGTTAGTGAAACCCAATAGATAGCTTTATTTTCTCTGTGTTTCCTCAAATTTTTTATGCATATCTTTTACAACTTTTGTAGTAAAGTATTCTAATTACTTGCTTATGACACCCCATAGAATATATCATGTGTAGTACCTTGGACATTGTAGCTTATTTATTTAAATCTCTGATATATTTTGTGTCATTTGTGTCCAGACTGGTAGTTCAGTTGGTAGAGTGTTGGTCTTGCACTATCAATGTACACCTCACATAGGTTTGAATCCCATGTAAGTTTGTTTGAATTTTACTAGTCTGCATTGTGGTTTGTGGTTCAATACCATGTAATGCATGTCTTTTAACAACAGTAGCCAAGTCTTCCAATGTTCTTGTTAGTGAAACCCAATAGATAGCTTTATTTTCTCTTTGTTTCCTCAAATTTTTAATGCATATCTTTTACAACTTTTGTCGTAAAGTATTCTAATGACTTGCTTATGACACCCCATAGAATATATCATGTTTAGTACCTTGGACATTGTAGCTTATTTACTTAAATCTCTGATATATTTTGTGACATTTGTGTTCAGACTGGGTAGTTCAGTTGGTAAAGTGTTGGTCTTGCACAATCAATGTACAAATCACATAGGTTCGAATCCGATGTAAGTTTGTTTTTATTTTACTAGTCTGCATTGTGGTTTGTGGCTCAATACCATGTAATGCATATCTTTTAACAATAGTAGTCAAGTCTTCCAATGTACTTGTTAGTGAAACCCAATAGATAGCTTTATTTTCTCTTTGTTTCCTCAAATTTTTAATGCATATCTTTTACAACTTTTGTCATAAAGTATTCTAATGACTTGCTTATGACACCCCATAGAATATATCATGTTTAGTACCTTGGACATTGTAGCTTATTTACTTAAATCTCTGATATATTTTTGGCTATTGGTGTTCAGACTAGGTAGCTCAGTTGGTAGAGTGTTGGTCTTGCACTATCAATGTAAACCTCACATAGGTTTGTATCCCATGTAAGTTTGTTCTTATTTTACTAGTCTGCATTGTGGTTTGTGGCTCAATACCATGTAATGCATGTCTTTTAACAACAGTAGTCAAGTCTTCCAATGTACTTGTTAGTGAAACCCAATAGATAGCTTTATTTTCTCTGTGTTTCCTCACATTTTTAATGCATATCTTTTACAACTTTTGTAGTAAAGTATTCTAATGACTTGATTATGACACCCCATAGAATATATCATGTTTAGTACCTTGGACATTGTAGCTTATTTACTTAAATCTCTGATATATTTTGCGCTGTTTGTGTTCTGACTGGGTAGCTCAGTTGGTAGAGTGTTGGTCTTGCACTATAAATGTACACCTCACATAGGTTCGAATCCCATGTAAGTTTGTTTTTATTTTACAAGTCTGCATTGTGGTTTGTGGCTCAATACCATGTAATGCATATCTTTTAACAATAGTAGTCAAGTCTTCCAATGTACTTGTTAGTGAAACCCAATAGATAGCTTTATTTTCTCTTTGTTTCCTCAAATTTTTAATGCATATCTTTTACAACTTTTGTCATAAAGTATTCTAATGACTTGCTTATGACACCCCATAGAATATATCATGTTTAGTACCTTGGACATTGTAGCTTATTTACTTAAATCTCTGATATATTTTGGGCTATTGGTGTTCAGACTAGGTAGCTCAGTTGGTATAGTGTAGGTCATGCACTATCAATGTACACCTCACATAGGTTCGAATCCCATGTATGTTTTTTTTTTACTAGTCTGCATTGTGGTTTGTGGCTCAATACCATGTAATGCATATATTTTAACAACAGTAGTCAAGTCTTCCAATGTACTTGTTAGTGAAACCCAATAGATAGCTTTATTTTCTCTTTGTTTCCTCAAATTTTTAATGCATATCTTTTACAACTTTTGTAGTAAAGTATTCTAATGACTTGATTATGACACCCCATAGAATATATCATGTTTAGTACCTTGGGCATTGTAGCTTATTTACTTAAATCTCTGATATATTTTGTGCTGTTTGTGTTCTGACTGGGTAGCTCAGTTGGTAGAGTGTTGGTCTTGCACTATCAATGTACACCTCACATAGGTACGAATCCCATGTAAGTTTGTTTTTATTTTACAAGTCTGCATTGTGGTTTGTGGCTCAATACCATGTAATGCATATCTTTTAACAATAGTAGTCAAGTCTTCCAATGTACTTGTTAGTGAAACCCAATAGATAGCTTTATTTTCTCTTTGTTTCCTCAAATTTTTAATGCATATCTTTTACAACTTTTGTCGTAAAGTATTCTAATGACTTGCTTATGACACCCCATAGAATATATCATGTTTAGTACCTTGGACATTGTAGCTTATTTACTTAAATCTCTGATATATTTTGGGCTATTGGTGTTCAGACTAGGTAGCTCAGTTGGTAGAGTGTTGGTCTTGCACTATCAATGTAAACCTCACATAGGTTTGTATGCCATGTAAGTTTATTCTTATTTTAGTAGTCTGCATTGTGGTTTGTGGCTCAATACCATGTAATGCATGTCTTTTAACAACAGTAGTCAAGTCTTCCAATGTACTTGTTAGTGAAACCCAATATATAGCTTTATTTTCTCTGTGTTTCCTCAAATTTTTAATGCATATCTTTTACAACTTTTGTAGTAAAGTATTCTAATGACTTGCTTATGACACCCCATAGAATATATCATGTTTAGTACCTTGGACGTTGTAGCTTTTTTACTTAAATCTCTGATATATTTTATGTAATATATGTGCAGACGGGGTAGCTCAGTAGGTAGAGTGTTGGTCTTCCACTATCAATGTAAACCTCACATAGGTTTGAATCCCATGTAAGTTTGTTTTTATTTTACTAGTCTGCATTGTGGTTTGTGGCTCATTACCATGTAATGCATATCTTTTAACAGTAGTCAAGTCTTCCAATGTACTTGTTAGTGAAACCCAATAGATAGCTTTATTTTCTCTTTGTTTCCTCAAATTTTTAATGCATATCTTTTACAACTTTTGTCGTAAAGTATTCTAATGACTTGCTTATGACACCCCATAGAATATATCATGTTTAGTACCTTGGACATTGTAGCTTATTTACTTAAATCTCTGATATATTTTGGGCTATTGGTGTTCAGACTAGGTAGCTCAGTTGGTAGAGTGTTGGTCTTGCACTATCAATGTAAACCTCACATAGGTTTGTATCCCATGTAAGTTTGTTCTTATTTTACTAGTCTGCATTGTGGTTTGTGGCTCAATACCATGTAATGCATGTCTTTTAACAACAGTAGTCTAGTCTTCCAATGTACTTGTTAGTGAAACCCAATAGATAGCTTTATTTTCTCTTTGTTTCCTCAAATTTTTAATGCATATCTTTTACAACTTTTGTAGTAAAGTATTCTTATGACTTGCTTATGACCCCACATAGAATATATCATGTTTAGTACCTTGGACATTGTAGCTTATTTACTTAAATCTCTGATATATTTTGGGCCATTGGTGATCAGACTGGGTAGCTCAGTTTGTAGAGTGTTGGTCTTGCACTATCAATGTAAACCTCACATAGGTTTGTATCCCATGTAAGTTTGTTTTTATTTTGCTAGTCTGCATTGTGGTTTGTGGCTCAATACCATGTAATGCATATGTATTTTAACAACAGTAGTCAAGTCTTCCAATGCACTTGTTAGTGAAACCCAATAGACAGCTTTATTTTCTCTTTGTTTCTTCAAATATTGAATGCGTATGTCTTATAACTTTAGAAGTAAAGTATTCTAATGACTTGCTTATGACACCCCATAGAATATATCATGTTTAGTACCTTGGACGTTGTAGCTTTTTTACTTAAATCTCTGATATATTTTATGTATTTTGTGTGCAGACAGGTTAGCTCAGTAGGTAGAGTGTTGGTCTTGCACTATCAATGTAAACCTCACATAAGTACCAATCCCGTGTAAGTTTATTTTTATTTTACTAGTCTGCATTGTGGTTTGTGGCTCAATACCATGTAATGCATGTCTTTTAACAACAGTAGTCAAGTCTTCCAATGTACTTGTTAGTGAAACCCAATAGATAGCTTTATTTTCTCTTTGTTTCCCCAAATTTTTAATGCATATCTTTTACAACTTTTGTAGTAAAGTATTCTAATGACTTGCTTATGACACCCCATAGAATATATCATGTTTAGTACCTTGGACATTGTAGCTTATTTACTTAAATTGCTGATATATTTTCTGCTGTTTGCGTTCAGACTGGGTAGCTCAGTTGGTAGAGTGTTGGTCTTGCACTGTCAATGTACACGTCACATAGGTTCGAATCATATGTAAGTTTGTTCTTATTTTACTAGTCTGCTTTGTGGCTCAATACCATGTAATGCAAGTATTTAACAACAGTAGTCAAGTCTTCCAATGTACTTGTTAGTGAAACACAATAGATAGCTTTATTTTCTCTGTGTTTCCTCAAATTTTTTATGCATATCTTTTACAGCTTTTGTAGTAAAGTATTCTAATGACTTGCTTATGACACCCCATAGAATATATCATGTTTAGTACTTTGGACATTGTAGCTTTTTTACTTAAATCTCTGATATATTTAGTGTCATTTGTGTTCAGACATTGGTAGCTCAGTTGGTAGAGTGTTGGTCTTGCACTATCAATGTACACGTCACATAGGTTTGAATTCCATGTAAGTTTGTTTTTATTTTACTAGTCTGCATTGTGGTTTGTGGCTCAATACCATGTAATGCATATGTATTTTAACAACAGTAGTCAAGTCTTCCAATGTACTTGTTAGTGAAACCCAATAGACAGCTTTATTTTCTCTTTGTTTCTTCAAATATTGAATGCGTATGTCTTATAACTTTAGAAGTAAAGTATTCTAATGACTTGCTTATGACACCCCGTAGAATATATCATGTTTAGTACCTTGGACGTTGTAGCTTTTTTACTTAAATCTCTGATATATTTTATGTAATGTATGTGCAGACGGGGTATCTCAGTTGGTAGAGTGTTGGTCTTCCACTATCAATGTAAACCTCACATAGGTTCGAATCCCATGTAAGTTTATTTTTATTTTACTAGTCTGCATTGTGGTTTGTGGCTCAATACCATGTAATGCATGTCTTTTAACAACAGTAGTCAAGTCTTCCAATGTACTTGTTAGTGAAACCCAATAGATAGCTTTATTTTCTCTTTGTTTCCTCAAATTTTTAATGCATATCTTTTACAACTTTTGTAGTAAAGTATTCTAATGACTTGATTATGACACCCCATAGAATATACCATGTTTAGTACCTTGGACATTGTAGCTTATTTACTTAAATATCTGATATATTTTGTGCCATTTGTGTTCACACTGGGTATCTCAGTTGGTAGAGTGTTGGTCTTGCACTATCAATGTACACCTCACATAGGTTCGAATCCCATGTAAGTTTTTTTTTTACTAGTCTGCATTGTGGTTTGTGGCTCAATACCATGTAATGCATATCTTTTAACAACAGTAGTCAAGTCTTCCAATGTACTTGTTAGTGAAACCCAATAGATAGCTTTATTTTCTCTTTGTTTCCTCAAATTTTTAATGCATATCTTTTACAACTTTTGTAGTAAAGTATTCTAATGACTTGATTATGACACCCCATAGAATATATCATGTTTAGTACCTTGGACATTGTAGCTTATTTACTTAAATCTCTGATATATTTTGTGCTGTTTGTGTTCGGACTGGGTAGCTCAGTTGGTAGAGTGTTGTTCTTGCACTATCAATGTACACCTCACATAGGTTCAAATCCCATGTAAGTTTGTTTTTATTTTACAAGTCTGCATTGTGGTTTGTGGCTCAATACCATGTAATGCATATCTTTTAACAATAGTAGTCAAGTCTTCCAATGTACTTGTTAGTGAAACCCAATAGATAACTTTATTTTCTCTTTGTTTCCTCAAATTTTTAATGCATATCTTTTACAACTTTTGTCATAAAGTATTCTAATGACTTGCTTATGACACCCCTTAGAATATATCATGTTTAGTACCTTGGACATTGTAGCTTATTTACTTAAATCTCTGATATATTTTGGGCTATTGGTGTTCAGACTAGGTAGTTCAGTTGGTAGAGTGTTGGTCTTGCACTATCAATGTAAACCTCACATAGGTTTGTATCCCATGTAAGTTTGTTCTTATTTTACTAGTCTGCATTGTGGTTTGTGGCTCAATACCATGTAATGCATGTCTTTTAACAACAGTAGTCAAGTCTTCCAATGTACTTGTTAGTGAAACCCAATAGATAGCTTTATTTTCTCTGTGTTTCCTCAAATTTTTAATGCATATCTTTTACAACTTTTGTAGTAAAGTATTCTAATGACTTGCTTATGACACCCCATAGAATATATCATGTTTAGTACCTTGGACGTTGTAGCTTTTTTACTTAAATCTCTGATATATTTTATGCAATATATGTGCAGACGGGGTAGCTCAGTAGGTAGAGTGTTGGTCTTCCACTATCAATGTAAACCTCACATAGGTTCGAATCCCATGTAAGTTTGTTTTTATTTTACTAGTCTGCATTGTGGTTTGTGGCTCATTACCATGTAATGCATATCTTTTAACAACAGTAGTCAAGTCTTCCAATGTACTTGTTAGTGAAACCCAATAGATAGCTTTATTTTCTCTTTGTTTCCTTCAAATTTTTAATGCATATCTTTTACAACTTTTGTAGTAAAGTATTCTAATGACTTGCTTATGACACCCCATAGAATATATCATGTTTAGTACCTTGGACATTGTAGCTTATTTACTTAAATCTCTGATATATTTTGGGCTTTTGGTGTTCAGACTGGGTAGCTCAGTTGGTAGAGTGTTGGTCTTGCACTATCAATGTAAACCTCACATAGGTTTGTATCCCATGTAAGTTTGTTCTTATTTTACTAGTCTGCATTGTGGTTTGTGGCTCAATACCATGTAATGCATGTCTTTTAACAACAGTAGTCAAGTCTTCCAATGTACTTGTTAGTGAAACCCAATAGATAGCTTTATTTTCTCTTTGTTTCCTCACATTTTTAATGCATATCTTTTACAACTTTTGTAGTAAAGTATTCTTATGACTTGCTTATGACACCCCATAGAATATATCATGTTTAGTACCTTGGACATTGTAGCTTATTTACTTAAATCTCTGATATATTTTGTGCCGTTGGTGTTCAGACTGGGTAGCTCAGTTTGTAGAGTGTTGGTCTTGCACTATCAATGTAAACCTCACATAGGTTTGTATCCCATGTAAGTTTGTTTTTATTTTGCTAGTCTGCATTGTGGTTTGTGGCTCAATACCATGTAATGCATATGTATTTTAACAACAGTAGTCAAGTCTTCCAATGTACTTGTTAGTGAAACCCAATAGACAGCTTTATTTTCTCTTTGTTTCTTCAAATATTGAATGCGTATGTCTTATAACTTTAGAAGTAAAGTATTCTAATGACTTGCTTATGACACCCCATAGAATATATCATGTTTAGTACCTTGGACGTTGTAGCTTTTTTACTTAAATCTCTGATATATTTTATGTATTTTGTGTGCAGACAGGGTAGCTCAGTAGGTAGAGTGTTGGTCTTGCACTATCAATGTAAACCTCACATAAGTACCAATCCCGGGTAAGTTTATTTTTATTTTACTAGTCTGCATTGTGGTTTGTGGCTCAATACCATGTAATGCATGTCTTTTAACAACAGTAGTCAAGTCTTCCAATGTACTTGTTAGTGAAACCCAATAGATAGCTTTATTTTCTCTTTGTTTCCAAAATTTTTAATGCATATCTTTTACAACTTTTGTAGTAAAGTATTCTAATGACTTGCTTATGACACCCCATAGAATATATCATGTTTAGTACCTTGGACATTGTAGCTTATTTACTTAAATTGCTGATATATTTTCGGCTGTTTGTGTTCAGACTGGGTAGCTCAGTTGGTAGAGTGTTGGTCTTGCACTGTCAATGTACACGTCACATAAGTTCGAATCATATGTAAGATTGTTCTTATTTTACTAGTCTGCTTTGTGGCTCAATACCATGTAATGCAAGTATTTAACAACAGTAGTCAAGTCTTCCAATGTACTTGTTAGTGAAACACAATAGATAGCTTTATTTTCTCTGTGTTTCCTCAAATTTTTTATGAATATCTTTTACAGCTTTTGTAGTAAAGTATTCTAATGACTTGCTTATGACACCCCATAGAATATATCATGTTTAGTACTTTGGACATTGTAGCTTTTTTACTTAAATCTCTGATATATTTAGTGTCATTTGTGTTCAGACATTGGTAGCTCAGTTGGTAGAGTGTTGGTCTTGCACTATCAATGTACACGTCACATAGGTTTGAATTCCATGTAAGTTTGTTTTTATTTTACTAGTCTGCATTGTGGTTTGTGGCTCAATACCATGTAATGCATATGTATTTTAACAACAGTAGTCAAGTCTTCCAATGTACTTGTTAGTGAAACCCAATAGACAGCTTTATTTTCTCTTTGTTTCTTCAAATATTGAATGCGTATGTCTTATAACTTTAGAAGTAAAGTATTCTAATGACTTGCTTATGACACCCCGTAGAATATATCATGTTTAGTACCTTGGACGTTGTAGCTTTTTTACTTAAATCTCTGATATATTTTATGTAATGTATGTGCAGACGGGGTATCTCAGTTGGTAGAGTGTTGGTCTTCCACTATCAATGTAAACCTCACATAGGTTCGAATCCCATGTAAGTTTATTTTAATTTTACTAGTCTGCATTGTGGTTTGTGGCTCAATACCATGTAATGCATGTCTTTTAACAACAGTAGTCAAGTCTTCCAATGTACTTGTTAGTGAAACCCAATAGATAGCTTTATTTTCTCTTTGTTTCCTCAAATTTTTAATGCATATCTTTTACAACTTTTGTAGTAAAGTATTCTAATGACTTGATTATGACACCCCATAGAATATATCATGTTTAGTACCTTGGACATTGTAGCTTATTTACTTAAATCTCTGATATATTTTGTGCTGTTTGTGTTCTGACTGGGTAGCTCAGTTGGTAGAGTGTTGGTCTTGCACTATCAATGTACACCTCACATAGGTTCAAATCCCATGTAAGTTTGTTTTTATTTTACAAGTCTGCATTGTGGTTTGTGGCTCAATACCATGTAATGCATATCTTTTAACAATAGTAGTCAAGTCTTCCAATGTACTTGTTAGTGAAACCCAATAGATAGCTTTATTTTCTCTTTGTTTCCTCAAATTTTGAATGCATATCTTTTACAACTTTTGTCATAAAGTATTCTAATGACTTGCTTATGACACCCCATAGAATATATCATGTTTAGTACCTTGGACATTGTAGCTTATTTACTTAAATCTCTGATATATTTTGGGCTATTGGTGTTCAGACTAGGTAGCTCAGTTGGTAGAGTGTTGGTCTTGCACCATCAATGTAAACCTCACATAGGTTTGTATCCCATGTAAGTTTGTTCTTATTTTACTAGTCTGCATTGTGGTTTGTGGCTCAATACCATGTAATGCATGTCTTTTAACAACAGTAGTCAAGTCTTCCAATGTACTTGTTAGTGAAACCCAATATATAGCTTTATTTTCTCTGTGTTTCCTCAAATTTTTAATGCATATCTTTTACAACTTTTGTAGTAAAGTATTCTAATGACTTGCTTATGACACCCCATAGAATATATCATGTTTAGTACCTTGGACGTTGTAGCTTTTTTACTTAAATCTCTGATATATTTTAAGCAATGTATGTGCAGACGGGGTAGCTCATTAGGTAGAGTGTTGGTCTTCCACTATCAATGTAAACCTCACATAGGTTCGAATCCCATGTAAGTTTGTTTTTATTTTACTAGTCTGCATTGTGGTTTGTGGCTCATTACCATGTAATGCATATCTTTTAACAACAGTAGTCAAGTCTTCCAATGTACTTGTTAGTGAAACCCAATAGATAGCTTTATTTTCTCTTTGTTTCCTTCAAATTTTTAATGCATATCTTTTACAACTTTTGTAGTAAAGTATTCTAATGACTTGCTTATGACACCCCATAGAATATATCATGTTTAGTACCTTGGACATTGTAGCTTATTTACTTAAATCTCTGATATATTTTGGGCCATTGGTGTTCAGACTGGGTAGCTCAGTTGGTAGAGTGTTGGTCTTGCACTATCAATGTAAACCTCACATAGGTTTGTATCCCATGTAAGTTTGTTCTTATTTTACTAGTCTGCATTGTGGTTTGTGGCTCAATACCATGTAATGCATGTCTTTTAACAACAGTAGTCAAGTCTTCCAATGTACTTGTTAGTGAAACCCAATAGATAGCTTTATTTTCTCTTTGTTTCCTCAAATTTTTAATGCATATCTTTTACAACTTTTGTAGTAAAGTATTCTTATGACTTGCTTATGACACCCCATAGAATATATCATGTTTAGTACCTTGGACATTGTAGCTTATTTACCTAAATCTATGATATATTTTGTGCCGTTGGTGTTCAGACTGGGTAGCTCAGTTTGTAGAGTGTTGGTCTTGCACTATCAATGTAAACCTCACATAGGTTTGTATCCCATGTAAGTTTGTTTTTATTTTGCTAGTCTGCATTGTGGTTTGTGGCTCAATACCATGTAATGCATATGTATTTTAACAACAGTAGTCAAGTCTTCCAATGCACTTGTTAGTGAAACCCAATAGACAGCTTTATTTTCTCTTTGTTTCTTCAAATATTGAATGCGTATGTCTTATAACTTTAGAAGTAAAGTATTCTAATGACTTGCTTATGACACCCCATAGAATATATCATGTTTAGTACCTTGGACGTTGTAGCTTTTTTACTTAAATCTCTGATATATTTTATGTATTTTGTGTGCAGACGGGGTAGCTCAGTAGGTAGAGTGTTGGTCTTGCACTATCAATGTAAACCTCACATAAGTACCAATCCCATGTAAGTTTATTTTTATTTTACTAGTCTGCATTGTGGTTTGTGGCTCAATGCCATGTAATGCATGTCTTTTAACAACAGTAGTCAAGTCTTCCAATGTACTTGTTAGTGAAACCCAATAGATAGCTTTATTTTCTCTTTGTTTCCTCAAATTTTTAATGCATATCTTTTACAACTTCTGTAGTAAAGTATTCTAATGACTAGCTTATGACACCCCATAGAATATATCATGTTTAGTACCTTGGACATTGTAGCTTATTTACTTAAATTGCTGATATATTTTCTGCTGTTTGCGTTAAGACTGGGTAGCTCAGTTGGTAGAGTGTTGGTCTTGCACTATTAATGTACACCTCACATAGGTTTGAATCCCATGTAAGTTTATTTGAATTTTACTAGTCTGCATTGTGGTTTGTGGTTCAATACCATGTAATGCATGTCTTTTAACAACAGTAGCCAAGTCTTCCAATGTACTTGTTAGTGAAACCCAATAGATAGCTTTATTTTCTCTTTGTTTCCTCAAATTTTTAATGCATATCTTTTACAACTTTTGTCGTAAAGTATTCTAATGACTTGCTTATGACACCCCATAGAATATATCATGTTTAGTACCTTGGACATTGTAGCTTATTTACTTAAATCTCTGATATATTTTGTGACATTTGTGTTCAGACTGGGTAGCTCAGTTGGTAGAGTGTTGGTCTTGCACAATCAATGTACACCTCACATAGGTTCGAATCCGATGTAAGTTTGTTTTTATTTTACAAGTCTGCATTGTGGTTTGTGGCTCAATACCATGTAATGCATATCTTTTAACAATAGTAGTCAAGTCTTCCAATGTACTTGTTAGTGAAACCCAATAGATAGCTTTATTTTCTCTTTGTTTCCTCAAATTTTTAATGCATATCTTTTACAACTTTTGTCATAAAGTATTCTAATGACTTGCTTATGACACCCCATAGAATATATCATGTTTAGTACCTTGGACATTGTAGCTTATTTACTTAAATCTCTGATATATTTTGGGCTATTGGTGTTCAGACTAGGTAGCTCAGTTGGTAGAGTGTTGGTCTTGCACTATCAATGTAAACCTCACATAGGTTTGTATCCCATGTAAGTTTGTTCTTATTTTACTAGTCTGCATTGTGGTTTGTGGCTCAATACCATGTAATGCATATCTTTTAACAATAGTAGTCAAGTCTTCCAATGTACTTGTTAGTGAAACCCAATATATAGCTTTATTTTCTCTGTGTTTCCTCAAATTTTTAATGCATATCTTTTACAACTTTTGTAGTAAAGTATTCTAATGACTTGCTTATGACACCCCATAGAATATATCATGTTTAGTACCTTGGACGTTGTAGCTTTTTTACTTAAATCTCTGATATATTTTAAGCAATGTATGTGCAGACGGGGTAGCTCAGTAGGTAGAGTGTTGGTCTTCCACTATCAATGTAAACCCCACATAGGTCCGAATCCCATGTAAGTTTGTTTTTATTTTACTAGTCTGCATTGTGGTTTGTGGCTCATTACCATGTAATGCATATCTTTTAACAACAGTAGTCAAGTCTTCCAATGTACTTGTTAGTGAAACCCAATAGATAGCTTTATTTTCTCTTTGTTTCCTCAAATTTTTAATGCATATCTTTTACAACTTTTGTCGTAAAGTATTCTAATGACTTGCTTATGACACCCCATAGAATATATCATGTTTAGTACCTTGGACATTGTAGCTTATTTACTTAAATCTCTGATATATTTTGGGCTATTGGTGTTCAGACTAGGTAGCTCAGTTGGTATAGTGTAGGTCTTGCACTATCAATGTACACCTCACATAGGTTCGAATCCCATGTATGTTTTTTTTTTTTACTAGTCTGCATTGTGGTTTGTGGCTCAATACCATGTAATGCATATCTTTTAACAACAGTAGTCAAGTCTTCCAATGTACTTGTTAGTGAAACCCAATAGATAGCTTTATTTTCTCTTTGTTTCCTCAAATTTTTAATGCATATCTTTTACAACTTTTGTAGTAAAGTATTCTAATGACTTGATTATGACACCCCATAGAATATATCATGTTTAGTACCTTGGACATTGTAGCTTATTTACTTAAATCTCTGATATATTTTGTGCTGTTTGTGTTCTGACTGGGTAGCTCAGTTGGTAGAGTGTTGGTCTTGCACTATCAATGTACACCTCACATAGGTACGAATCCCATGTAAGTTTGTTTTTATTTTACAAGTCTGCATTGTGGTTTGTGGCTCAATACCATGTAATGCATGTCATTTAACAACAGTAGTCTAGTCTTCCAATGTACTTGTTAGTGAAACCCAATAGATAGCTTTATTTTCTCTTTGTTTCCTCAAATTTTTAATGCATATCTTTTACAACTTTTGTAGTAAAGTATTCTTATGACTTGCTTATGACACCCCATAGAATATATCATGTTTAGTACCTTGGACATTGTAGCTTATTTACTTAAATTTCTGATATATTTTGGGCCATTGGTGATCAGACTGGGTAGCTCAGTTTGTAGAGTGTTGGTCTTGCACTATCAATGTAAACCTCACATAGGTTTGTATCCCATGTAAGTTTGTTTTTATTTTGCTAGTCTGCATTGTGGTTTGTGGCTCAATACCATGTAATGCATATGTATTTTAACAACAGTAGTCAAGTCTTCCAATGCACTTGTTAGTGAAACCCAATAGACAGCTTTATTTTCTCTTTGTTTCTTCAAATATTGAATGCGTATGTCTTATAACTTTAGAAGTAAAGTATTCTAATGACTTGCTTATGACACCCCATAGAATATATCATGTTTAGTACCTTGGACTTTGTAGCTTTTTTACTTAAATCTCTGATATATTTTATGTATTTTGTGTGCAGACAGGGTAGCTCAGTAGGTAGAGTGTTGGTCTTGCACTATCAATGTAAACCTCACATAAGTACCAATCCCGTGTAAGTTTATTTTTATTTTACTAGTCTGCATTGTGGTTTGTGGCTCAATACCATGTAATGCATGTCTTTTAACAACAGTAGTCAAGTCTTCCAATGTACTTGTTAGTGAAACCCAATAGATAGCTTTATTTTCTCTTTGTTTCCTCAAATTTTTAATGCATATCTTTTACAACTTTTGTAGTAAAGTATTCTTATGACTTGCTTATGACACCCCATAGAATATATCATGTTTAGTACCTTGGACATTGTAGCTTATTTACTTAAATTGCTGATATATTTTCGGCTGTTTGCGTTAAGACTGGGTAGCTCAGTTGGTAGAGTGTTGGTCTTGCACTATCAATGTACACGTCACATAGGTTCGAATCATATGTAAGTTTGTTCTTATTTTACTAGTCTGCTTTGTGGCTCAATACCATGTAATGCAAGTATTTAACAACAGTAGTCAAGTCTTCCAATGTACTTGTTAGTGAAACACAATAGATAGCTTTATTTTCTCTGTGTTTCCTCAAATTTTTTATGCATATCTTTTACAGCTTTTGTAGTAAAGTATTCTAATGACTTGCTTTTGACACCCCATAGAATATATAATGTTTAGTACTTTGGACATTGTAGCTTTTTTACTTAAATCTCTGATATATTTAGTGTCATTTGTGTTCAGACATTGGTAGCTCAGTTGGTAGAGTGTTGGTCTTGCACTATCAATGTACACGTCACATAGGTTTGAATTCCATGTAAGTTTGGTTTTATTTTACTAGTCTGCATTGTGGTTTGTGGCTCAATACCATGTAATGCATATGTATTTTAACAACAGTAGTCAAGTCTTCCAATGTACTTGTTAGTGAAACCCAATAGACAGCTTTATTTTCTCTTTGTTTCTTCAAATATTGAATGCGTATGTCTTATAACTTTAGAAGTAAAGTATTCTAATGACTTGCTTATGACACCCCGTAGAATATATCATGTTTAGTACCTTGGACGTTGTAGCTTTTTTACTTAAATCTCTGATATATTTTATGTAATGTATGTGCAGACGGGGTATCTCAGTTGGTAGAGTGTTGGTCTTCCACTATCAATGTAAACCTCACATAGGTTCGAATCCCATGTAAGTTTATTTTTATTTTACTAGTCTGCATTGTGGTTTGTGGCTCAATACCATGTAATGCATGTCTTTTAACAACAGTAGTCAAGTCTTCCAATGTACTTGTTAGTGAAACCCAATAGATAGCTTTATTTTCTCTTTGTTTCCTCAAATTTTTAATGCATATCTTTTACAACTTTTGTAGTAAAGTATTCTAATGACTTGATTATGACACCCCATAGAATATACCATGTTTAGTACCTTGGACATTGTAGCTTATTTACTTAAATATCTGATATATTTTGTGCCATTTGTGTTCAGACTGGGTATCTCAGTTGGTAGAGTGTAGGTCTTGCACTATCAATGTACACCTCACATAGGTTCGAATCCCATGTAAGTTTTTTTTTTACTAGTCTGCATTGTGGTTTGTGGCTCAATACCATGTAATGCATATCTTTTAACAACAGTAGTCAAGTCTTCCAATGTACTTGTTAGTGAAACCCAATAGATAGCTTTATTTTCTCTTTGTTTCCTCAAATTTTTAATGCATATCTTTTACAACTTTTGTAGTAAAGTATTCTAATGACTTGATTATGACACCCCATAGAATATATCATGTTTAGTACCTTGGACATTGTAGCTTATTTACTTAAATCTCTGATATATTTTGGGCTATTGGTGTTCAGACTAGGTAGCTCAGTTGGTAGAGTGTTGGTCTTGCACTATCAATGTAAACCTCACATAGGTTTGTATCCCATGTAAGTTTGTTCTTATTTTACTAGTCTGCATTGTGGTTTGTGGCTCAATACCATGTAATGCATGTCTTTTAACAACAGTAGTCAAGTCTTCCAATGTACTTGTTAGTGAAACCCAATATATAGCTTTATTTTCTCTGTGTTTCCTCAAATTTTTAATGCATATCTTTTACAACTTTTGTAGTAAAGTATTCTAATGACTTGCTTATGACACCCCATAGAATATATCATGTTTAGTACCTTGGACGTTGTAGCTTTTTTACTTAAATCTCTGATATATTTTATGCAATGTATGTGCAGACGGGGTAGCTCAGTAGGTAGAGTGTTGGTCTTCCACTATCAATGTAAACCTCACATAGGTTCGAATCCCATGTAAGTTTGTTTTTATTTTACTAGTCTGCATTGTGGTTTGTGGCTCATTACCATGTAATGCATATCTTTTAACAACAGTAGTCAAGTCTTCCAATGTACTTGTTAGAGAAACCCAATAGATAGCTTTATTTTCTCTTTGTTTCCTTCAAATTTTTAATGCATATCTTTTACAACTTTTGTAGCAAAGTATTCTAATGACTTGCTTATGACACCCCATAGAATATATCATGTTTAGTACCTTGGACATTGTAGCTTATTTACTTAAATCTCTGATATATTTTGGGCCTTTGGTGTTCAGACTGGGTAGCTCAGTTGGTAGAGTGTTGGTCTTGCACTATCAATGTAAACCTCACATAGGTTTGTATCCCATGTAAGTTTGTTCTTATTTTACTAGTCTGCATTGTGGTTTGTGGCTCAATACCATGTAATGCATGTCTTTTAACAACAGTAGTCAAGTCTTCCAATGTACTTGTTAGTGAAACCCAATAGATAGCTTTATTTTCTCTTTGTTTCCTCAAATTTTTAATGCATATCTTTTACAACTTTTGTAGTAAAGTATTCTTATGACTTGCTTATGACACCCCATAGAATATATCATGTTTAGTACCTTGGACATTGTAGCTTATTTACTTAAATTGCTGATATATTTTCGGCTGTTTGCGTTAAGACTGGGTAGCTCAGTTGGTAGAGTGTTGGTCTTGCACTATCAATGTACACGTCACATAGGTTCGAATCATATGTAAGTTTGTTCTTATTTTACTAGTCTGCTTTGTGGCTCAATACCATGTAATGCAAGTATTTAACAACAGTAGTCAAGTCTTCCAAT
Source organism: Pseudophryne corroboree (assembly GCF_028390025.1). NCBI lineage: Eukaryota > Metazoa > Chordata > Amphibia > Anura > Myobatrachidae > Pseudophryne > Pseudophryne corroboree. The sequence continues at coordinate 694,613,163 of NC_086444.1, read as the reverse complement.
GTACTTGTTAGTGAAACACAATAGATAGCTTTATTTTCTCTGTGTTTCCTCAAATTTTTTATGCATATCTTTTACAGCTTTTGTAGTAAAGTATTCTAATGACTTGCTTTTGACACCCCATAGAATATATAATGTTTAGTACTTTGGACATTGTAGCTTTTTTACTTAAATCTCTGATATATTTAGTGTCATTTGTGTTCAGACATTGGTAGCTCAGTTGGTAGAGTGTTGGTCTTGCACTATCAATGTACACGTCACATAGGTTTGAATTCCATGTAAGTTTGGTTTTATTTTACTAGTCTGCATTGTGGTTTGTGGCTCAATACCATGTAATGCATATGTATTTTAACAACAGTAGTCAAGTCTTCCAATGTACTTGTTAGTGAAACCCAATAGACAGCTTTATTTTCTCTTTGTTTCTTCAAATATTGAATGCGTATGTCTTATAACTTTAGAAGTAAAGTATTCTAATGACTTGCTTATGACACCCCGTAGAATATATCATGTTTAGTACCTTGGACGTTGTAGCTTTTTTACTTAAATCTCTGATATATTTTATGTAATGTATGTGCAGACGGGGTATCTCAGTTGGTAGAGTGTTGGTCTTCCACTATCAATGTTAACCTCACATAGGTTCGAATCCCATGTAAGTTTATTTTTATTTTACTAGTCTCCGTTGTGGTTTGTGGCTCAATACCATGTAATGCATGTCTTTTAACAACAGTAGTCAAGTCTTCCAATGTACTTGTTAGTGAAACCCAATAGATAGCTTTATTTTCTCTTTGTTTCCTCAAATTTTTAATGCATATCTTTTACAACTTTTGTAGTAAAGTATTCTTATGACTTGCTTATGACACCCCATAGAATATATCATGTTTAGTACCTTGGACATTGTAGCTTATTTACTTAAATCTCTGATATATTTTGTGCCGTTGGTGTTCAGACTGGGTAGCTCAGTTTGTAGAGTGTTGGTCTTGCACTATCAATGTAAACCTCACATAGGTTTGTATCCCATGTAAGTTTGTTTTTATTTTGCTAGTCTGCATTGTGGTTTGTGGCTCAATACCATGTAATGCATATGTATTTTAACAACAGTAGTCAAGTCTTCCAATGCACTTGTTAGTGAAACCCAATAGACAGCTTTATTTTCTCTTTGTTTCTTCAAATATTGAATGCGTATGTCTTATAACTTTAGAAGTAAAGTATTCTAATGACTTGCTTATGACACCCCATAGAATATATCATGTTTAGTACCTTGGACGTTGTAGCTTTTTTACTTAAATCTCTGATATATTTTATGTATTTTGTGTGCAGACAGGGTAGCTCAGTAGGTAGAGTGTTGGTCTTGCACTATCAATGTAAACCTCACATAAGTACCAATCCCGTGTAAGTTTATTTTTATTTTACTAGTCTGCATTGTGGTTTGTGGCTCAATACCATGTAATGCATGTCTTTTAACAACAGTAGTTAAGTCTTCCAATGTACTTGTTAGTGAAACCCAATAGATAGCTTTATTTTCTCTTTGTTTCCCCAAATTTTTAATGCATATCTTTCACAACTTTTGTAGTAAAGTATTCTAATGACTTGCTTATGACACCCCATAGAATATATCATGCTTAGTACCTTGGACATTGTAGCTTATTTACTTAAATTGCTGATATATTTTCTGCTGTTTGCGTTAAGACTGGGTAGCTCAGTTGGTAGAGTGTTGGTCTTGCACTGTCAATGTACACGTCACATAGGTTCGAATCATATGTAAGTTTGTTCTTATTTTACTAGTCTGCTTTGTGGTTCAATACCATGTAATGCAAGTATTTAACAACAGTAGTCAAGTCTTCCAATGTACTTGTTAGTGAAACACAATAGATAGCTTTATTTTCTCTGTGTTTCCTCAAATTTTTTATGCATATCTTTTACAGCTTTTGTAGTAAAGTATTCTAATGACTTGCTTATGACACCCCATAGAATATATCATGTTTAGTACTTTGGACATTGTAGCTTTTTTACTTAAATCTCTGATATATTTAGTGTCATTTGTGTTCAGACATTGGTAGCTCAGTTGGTAGAGTGTTGGTCTTGCACTATCAATGTACACGTCACATAGGTTTGAATTCCATGTAAGTTTGTTTTTATTTTACTAGTCTGCATTGTGGTTTGTGGCTCAATACCATGTAATGCATATGTATTTTAACAACAGTAGTCAAGTCTTCCAATGTACTTGTTAGTGAAACCCAATAGACAGCTTTATTTTCTCTTTGTTTCTTCAAATATTGAATGCGTATGTCTTATAACTTTAGAAGTAAAGTATTCTAATGACTTGCTTATGACACCCCGTAGAATATATCATGTTTAGTACCTTGGACGTTGTAGCTTTTTTACTTAAATCTCTGATATATTTTATGTAATGTATGTGCAGACGGGGTATCTCAGTTGGTAGAGTGTTGGTCTTCCACTATCAATGTAAACCTCACATAGGTTCGAATCCCATGTAAGTTTATTTTTATTTTACTAGTCTGCATTGTGGTTTGTGGCTCAATACCATGTAATGCATGTCTTTTAACAACAGTAGTCAAGTCTTCCAATGTACTTGTTAGTGAAACCCAATAGATAGCTTTATTTTCTCTTTGTTTCCTCAAATTTTTAATGCATATCTTTTACAACTTTTGTAGTAAAGTATTCTAATGACTTGATTATGACACCCCATAGAATATACCATGTTTAGTACCTTGGACATTGTAGCTTATTTACTTAAATATCTGATATATTTTGTGCCATTTGTGTTCAGACTGGGTATCTCAGTTGGTAGAGTGTAGGTCTTGCACTATCAATGTACACCTCACATAGGTTCGAATCCCATGTAAGTTTTTTTTTTTTTACTAGTCTGCATTGTGGTTTGTGGCTCAATACCATGTAATGCATATCTTTTAACAACAGTAGTCAAGTCTTCCAATGTACTTGTTAGTGAAAAACAATAGATAGCTTTATTTTCTCTTTGTTTCCTCAAATTTTTAATGCATATCTTTTACAACTTTTGTAGTAAAGTATTCTAATGACTTGATTATGACACCCCATAGAATATATCATGTTTAGTACCTTGGACATTGTAGCTTATTTACTTAAATCTCTGATATATTTTATGCTGTTTGTGTTCAGACTGGGTAGCTCAGTTGGTAGAGTGTTGGTCTTGCACTATCAATGTACACCTCACATAGGTTCAAATCCCATGTAAGTTTGTTTTTATTTTACAAGTCTGCATTGTGGTTTGTGGCTCAATACCATGTAATGCATATCTTTTAACAATAGTAGTCAAGTCTTCCAATGTACTTGTTAGTGAAACCCAATAGATAGCTTTATTTTCTCTTTGTTTCCTCAAATTTTGAATGCATATCTTTTACAACTTTTGTCATAAAGTATTCTAATGACTTGCTTATGACACCCCATAGAATATATCATGTTTAGTACCTTGGACATTGTAGCTTATTTACTTAAATCTCTGATATATTTTGGTCTATTGGTGTTCAGACTAGGTAGCTCAGTTGGTAGAGTGTTGGTCTTGCACTATCAATGTAAACCTCACATAGGTTTGTATCCCATGTAAGTTTGTTCTTATTTTACTAGTCTGCATTGTGGTTTGTGGCTCAATACCATGTAATGCATGTCTTTTAACAACAGTAGTCAAGTCATCCAATGTACTTGTTAGTGAAACCCAATATATAGCTTTATTTTCTCTGTGTTTCCTCAAATTTTTAATGCATATCTTTTACAACTTTTGTAGTAAAGTATTCTAATGACTTGCTTATGACACCCCATAGAATATATCATGTTTAGTACCTTGGACGTTGTAGCTTTTTTACTTAAATCTCTGATATATTTTATGCAATGTATGTGCAGACGGGGTAGCTCAGTAGGTAGAGTGTTGGTCTTCCACTATCAATGTAAACCTCACATAGGTTCGAATCCCATGTAAGTTTGTTTTTATTTTACTAGTCTGCATTGTGGTTTGTGGCTCATTACCATGTAATGCATATCTTTTAACAACAGTAGTCAAGTCTTCCAATGTACTTGTTAGTGAAACCCAATAGATAGCTTTATTTTCTCTTTGTTTCCTTCAAATTTTTAATGCATATCTTTTACAACTTTTGTAGTAAAGTATTCTAATGACTTGCTTATGACACCCCATAGAATATATCATGTTTAGTACCTTGGACATTGTAGCTTATTTACTTAAATCTCTGATATATTTTGGGCCATTGGTGTTCAGACTGGGTAGCTCAGTTGGTAGAGTGTTGGTCTTGCACTATCAATGTAAACCTCACATAGGTTTGTATCCCATGTAAGTTTGTTCTTATTTTACTAGTCTGCATTGTGGTTTGTGGCTCAATACCATGTAATGCATGTCTTTTAACAACAGTAGTCAAGTCTTCCAATGTACTTGTTAGTGAAACCCAATAGATAGCTTTATTTTCTCTTTGTTTCCTCAAATTTTTAATGCATATCTTTTACAACTTTTGTCATAAAGTATTCTAATGACTTGCTTATGACACCCCATAGAATATATCATGTTTAGTACCTTGGACATTGTAGCTTATTTACTTAAATCTCTGATATATTTTTGGCTATTGGTGTTCAGACTAGGTAGCTCAGTTGGTAGAGTGTTGGTCTTGCACTATCAATGTAAACCTCACATAGGTTTGTATCCCATGTAAGTTTGTTTTTATTTTGCTAGTCTGCATTGTGGTTTGTGGCTCAATACCATGTAATGCATATGTATTTTAACAACAGTAGTCAAGTCTTCCAATGTACTTGTTAGTGAAACCCAATAGACAGCTTTATTTTCTCTTTGTTTCTTCAAATATTGAATGCGTATGTCTTATAACTTTAGAAGTAAAGTATTCTAATGACTTGCTTATGACACCCCATAGAATATATCATGTTTAGTACCTTGGACGTTGTAGCTTTTTTACTTAAATCTCTGATATATTTTATGTATTTTGTGTGCAGACGGGGTAGCTCAGTAGGTAGAGTGTTGGTCTTGCACTATCAATGTAAACCTCACATAAGTACCAATCCCATGTAAGTTTATTTTTATTTTACTAGTCTGCATTGTGGTTTGTGGCTCAATGCCATGTAATGCATGTCTTTTAACAACAGTAGTCAAGTCTTCCAATGTACTTGTTAGTGAAACCCAATAGATAGCTTTATTTTCTCTTTGTTTCCTCAAATTTTTAATGCATATCTTTTACAACTTTTGTAGTAAAGTATTCTAATGACTTGCTTATGACACCCCATAGAATATATCATGTTTAGTACCTTGGACATTGTAGCTTATTTACTTAAATTGCTGATATATTTTCGGCTGTTTGCGTTAAGACTGGGTAGCTCAGTTGGTAGAGTGTTGGTCTTGCACTGCCAATGTACACGTCACATAGGTTCGAATCATATGTAAGTTTGTTCTTATTTTACTAGTCTGCATTGTGGTTTGTGGCTCAATACCATGTAATGCAAGTATTTAACAACATAGTCAAGTCTTCCAATGTACTTGTTAGTGAAACCCAATAGATAGCTTTATTTTCTCTGTGTTTCCTCAAATTTTTTATGCATATCTTTTACAACTTTTGTAGTAAAGTATTCTAATTACTTGCTTATGACACCCCATAGAATATATCATGTGTAGTACCTTGGACATTGTAGCTTATTTACTTAAATCTCTGATATATTTTGTGTCATTTGTGTCCAGGCTGGTAGTTCAGTTGGTAGAGTGTTGGTCTTGCACTATCAATGTACACCTCACATAGGTTTGAATCCCATGTAAGTTTATTTGAATTTTACTAGTCTGCATTGTGGTTTGTGGTTCAATACCATGTAATGCATGTCTTTTAACAACAGTAGCCAAGTCTTCCAATGTACTTGTTAGTGAAACCCAATAGATAGCTTTATTTTCTCTTTGTTTCCTCAAATTTTTAATGCATATCTTTTACAACTTTTGTCGTAAAGTATTCTAATGACTTGCTTATGACACCCCATAGAATATATCATGTTTAGTACCTTGGACATTGTAGCTTATTTACTTAAATCTCTGATATATTTTGAGACATTTGTGTTCAGACTGGGTAGCTCAGTTGGTAGAGTGTTGGTCTTGCACAATCAATGTACACCTCACATAGGTTCGAATCCAATGTAAGTTTGTTTTTATTTTACAAGTCTGCATTGTGGTTTGTGGCTCAATACCATGTAATGCATATCTTTTAACAATAGTAGTCAAGTCTTCCAATGTACTTGTTAGTGAAACCCAATAGATAGCTTTATTTTCTCTTTGTTTCCTCAAATTTTTAATGCATATCTTTTACAACTTTTGTCATAAAGTATTCTAATGACTTGCTTATGACACCCCATAGAATATATCATGTTTAGTACCTTGGACATTGTAGCTTATTTACTTAAATCTCTGATATATTTTGGGCGATTGGTGTTCAGACTAGGTAGCTCAGTTGGTAGAGTGTTGGTCTTGCACTATCAATGTAAACCTCACATAGGTTTGTATCCCATGTAAGTTTGTTCTTATTTTACTAGTCTGCATTGTGGTTTGTGGCTCAATACCATGTAATGCATGTCTTTTAACAACAGTAGTCAAGTCTTCCAATGTACTTGTTAGTGAAACCCAATATATAGCTTTATTTTCTCTGTGTTTCCTCAAATTTTTAATGCATATCTTTTACAACTTTTGTAGTAAAGTATTCTAATGACTTGCTTATGACACCCCATAGAATATATCATGTTTAGTACCTTGGACATTGTAGCTTATTTACTTAAATTGCTGATATATTTTCGGCTGTTTGCGTTAAGACTGGGTAGCTCAGTTGGTAGAGTGTTGGTCTTGCACTGCCAATGTACACGTCACATAGGTTCGAATCATATGTAAGTTTGTTCTTATTTTACTAGTCTGCATTGTGGTTTGTGGCTCAATACCATGTAATGCAAGTATTTAACAACATAGTCAAGTCTTCCAATGTACTTGTTAGTGAAACCCAATAGATAGCTTTATTTTCTCTGTGTTTCCTCAAATTTTTTATGCATATCTTTTACAACTTTTGTAGTAAAGTATTCTAATTACTTGCTTATGACACCCCATAGAATATATCATGTGTAGTACCTTGGACATTGTAGCTTATTTACTTAAATCTCTGATATATTTTGTGTCATTTGTGTCCAGGCTGGTAGTTCAGTTGGTAGAGTGTTGGTCTTGCACTATCAATGTACACCTCACATAGGTTTGAATCCCATGTAAGTTTATTTGAATTTTACTAGTCTGCATTGTGGTTTGTGGTTCAATACCATGTAATGCATGTCTTTTAACAACAGTAGCCAAGTCTTCCAATGTACTTGTTAGTGAAACCCAATATATAGCTTTATTTTCTCTGTGTTTCCTCAAATTTTTAATGCATATCTTTTACAACTTTTGTAGTAAAGTATTCTAATGACTTGCTTATGACACCCCATAGAATATATCATGTTTAGTACCTTGGACGTTGTAGCTTTTTTACTTAAATCTCTGATATATTTTATGCAATGTATGTGCAGACGGGGTAGCTCAGTAGGTAGAGTGTTGGTCTTCCACTATCAATGTAAACCTCACATAGGTTCGAATCCCATGTAAGTTTGTTTTTATTTTACTAGTCTGCATTGTGGTTTGTGGCTCAATACCATGTAATGCATATGTATTTTAACAACAGTAGTCAAGTCTTCCAATGTACTTGTTAGTGAAACCCAATAGACAGCTTTATTTTCTCTTTGTTTCTTCAAATATTGAATGCGTATGTCTTATAACTTTAGAAGTAAAGTATTCTAATGACTTGCTTATGACACCCCATAGAATATATCATGTTTAGTACCTTGGACGTTGTAGCTTTTTTACTTAAATCTCTGATATATTTTATGTAATGTATGTGCAGACGGGGTATCTCAGTTGGTAGAGTGTTGGTCTTCCACTATCAATGTAAACCTCACATAGGTTCGAATCCCATGTAAGTTTATTTTTATTTTACTAGTCTGCATTGTGGTTTGTGGCTCAATACCATGTAATGCATGTCTTTTAACAACAGTAGTCAAGTCTTCCAATGTACTTGTTAGTGAAACCCAATAGATAGCTTTATTTTCTCTTTGTTTCCTCAAATTTTTAATGCATATCTTTTACAACTTTTGTAGTAAAGTATTCTAATGACTTGATTATGACACCCCATAGAATATACCATGTTTAGTACCTTGGACATTGTAGCTTATTTACTTAAATATCTGATATATTTTGTGCCATTTGTGTTCAGACTGGGTATCTCAGTTGGTAGAGTGTAGGTCTTGCACTATCAATGTACACCTCACATAGGTTCAAATCCCATGTAAGTTTTTTTTTTTACTAGTCTGCATTGTGGTTTGTGGCTCAATACCATGTAATGCATATCTTTTAACAACAGTAGTCAAGTCTTCCAATGTACTTGTTAGTGAAACCCAATAGATAGCTTTATTTTCTCTTTGTTTCCTCAAATTTTTAATGCATATCTTTTACAACTTTTGTAGTAAAGTATTCTAATGACTTGATTATGACACCCCATAGAATATATCATGTTTAGTACCTTGGACATTGTAGCTTATTTACTTAAATCTCTGATATATTTTGTGCTGTTTGTGTTCAGACTGGGTAGCTCAGTTGGTAGAGTGTTGGTCTTGCACTATCAATGTACACCTCACATAGGTTCAAATCCCATGTAAGTTTGTTTTTATTTTACAAGTCTGCATTGTGGTTTGTGGCTCAATACCATGTAATGCATATCTTTTAACAATAGTAGTCAAGTCTTCCAATGTACTTGTTAGTGAAACCCAATAGATAGCTTTATTTTCTCTTTGTTTTCTCAAATTTTGAATGCATATCTTTTACAACTTTTGTAGTAAAGTATTCTAATGACTTGCTTATGACACCCCATAGAATATATCATGTTTAGTACCTTGGACATTGTAGCTTATTTACTTAAATCTCTGATATATTTTGGGCTATTGGTGTTCAGACTAGGTAGCTCAGTTGGTAGAGTGTTGGTCTTGCACTATCAATGTAAACCTCACATAGGTTTGTATCCCATGTAAGTTTGTTCTTATTTTACTAGTCTGCATTGTGGTTTGTGGCTCAATACCATGTAATGCATGTCTTTTAACAACAGTAGTCAAGTCTTCCAATGTACTTGTTAGTGAAACCCAATATATAGCTTTATTTTCTCTGTGTTTCCTCAAATTTTTAATGCATATCTTTTACAACTTTTGTAGTAAAGTATTCTAATGACTTGCTTATGACACCCCATAGAATATATCATGTTTAGTACCTTGGACGTTGTAGCTTTTTTACTTAAATCTCTGATATATTTTATGCAATGTATGTGCAGACGGGGTAGCTCAGTAGGTAGAGTGTTGGTCTTCCACTATCAATGTAAACCTCACATAGGTTCGAATCCCATGTAAGTTTGTTCTTATTTTACTAGTCTGCATTGTGGTTTGTGGCTCAATACCATGTAATGCATGTCTTTTAACAACAGTAGTCAAGTCTTCCAATGTACTTGTTAGTGAAACCCAATAGATAGCTTTATTTTCTCTTTGCTTCCTCAAATTTTTAATGCATATCTTTTACAACTTTTGTAGTAAAGTATTCTTATGACTTGCTTATGACACCCCATAGAATATATCATGTTTAGTACCTTGGACATTGTAGCTTATTTACTTAAATCTCTGATATATTTTGTGCCGTTGGTGTTCAGACTGGGTAGCTCAGTTTGTAGAGTGTTGGTCTTGCACTATCAATGTAAACCTCACATAGGTTTGTATCCCATGTAAGTTTGTTTTTATTTTGCTAGTCTGCATTGTGGTTTGTGGCTCAATACCATGTAATGCATATGTATTTTTACAACAGTAGTCAAGTCTTCCAATGCACTTGTTAGTGAAACCCAATAGACAGCTTTATTTTCTCTTTGTTTCTTCAAATATTGAATGCGTATGTCTTATAACTTTAGAAGTAAAGTATTCTAATGACTTGCTTATGACACCCCGTAGAATATATCATGTTTAGTACCTTGGACGTTGTAGCTTTTTTACTTAAATCTCTGATATATTTTATGTAATGTATGTGCAGACGGGGTATCTCAGTTGGTAGAGTGTTGGTCTTCCAATATCAATGTAAACCTCACATAGGTTCGAATCCCATGTAAGTTTATTTTTATTTTACTAGTCTGCATTGTGGTTTCTGGCTCAATACCATGTAATGCATGTCTTTTAACAACAGTAGTCAAGTCTTCCAATGTACTTGTTAGTGAAACCCAATAGATAGCTTTATTTTCTCTTTGTTTCCTCAAATTTTTAATGCATATCTTTTACAACTTTTGTAGTAAAGTATTCTAATGACTTGATTATGACACCCCATAGAATATACCATGTTTAGTACCTTGGACATTGTAGCTTATTTACTTAAATATCTGATATATTTTGTGCCATTTGTGTTCAGACTGGGTATCTCAGTTGGTAGAGTGTAGGTCTTGCACTATCAATGTACACCTCACATAGGTTCAAATCCCATGTAAGTTTTTTTTTTTACTAGTCTGCATTGTGGTTTGTGGCTCAATACCATGTAATGCATATCTTTTAACAACAGTAGTCAAGTCTTCCAATGTACTTGTTAGTGAAACCCAATAGATAGCTTTATTTTCTCTTTGTTACCTCAAATTTTTAATGCATATCTTTTACAACTTTTGTAGTAAAGTATTCTAATGACTTGATTATGACACCCCATAGAATATATCATGTTTAGTACCTTGGACATTGTAGCTTATTTACTTAAATCTCTGATATATTTTGTGCTGTTTGTGTTCAGACTGGGTAGCTCAGTTGGTAGAGTGTTGGTCTTGCACTATCAATGTACACCTCACATAGGTTCAAATCCCATGTAAGTTTGTTTTTATTTTACAAGTCTGCATTGTGGTTTGTGGCTCAATACCATGTAATGCATATCTTTTAACAATAGTAGTCAAGTCTTCCAATGTACTTGTTAGTGAAACCCAATAGATAGCTTTATTTTCTCTTTGTTTTCTCAAATTTTGAATGCATATCTTTTACAACTTTTGTCATAAAGTATTCTAATGACTTGCTTATGACACCCCATAGAATATATCATGTTTAGTACCTTGGACATTGTAGCTTATTTACTTAAATCTCTGATATATTTTGGGCTATTGGTGTTCAGACTAGGTAGCTCAGTTGGTAGAGTGTTGGTCTTGCACTATCAATGTAAACCTCACATAGGTTTGTATCCCATGTAAGTTTGTTCTTATTTTACTAGTCTGCATTGTGGTTTGTGGCTCAATACCATGTAATGCATGTCTTTTAACAACAGTAGTCAAGTCTTCCAATGTACTTGTTAGTGAAACCCAATATATAGCTTTATTTTCTCTGTGTTTCCTCAAATTTTTAATGCATATCTTTTACAACTTTTGTAGTAAAGTATTCTAATGACTTGCTTATGACACCCCATAGAATATATCATGTTTAGTACCTTGGACGTTGTAGCTTTTTTACTTAAATCTCTGATATATTTTATGCAATGTATGTGCAGACGGGGTAGCTCAGTAGGTAGAGTGTTGGTCTTCCACTATCAATGTAAACCTCACATAGGTTCGAATCCCATGTAAGTTTGTTTTTATTTTACTAGTCTGCATTGTGGTTTGTGGCTCATTACCATGTAATGCATATCTTTTAACAACAGTAGTCAAGTCTTCCAATGTACTTGTTAGTGAAACCCAATAGATAGCTTTATTTTCTCTTTGTTTCCTTCAAATTTTTAATGCATATCTTTTACAACTTTTGTAGTAAAGTATTCTAATGACTTGCTTATGACACCCCATAGAATATATCATGTTTAGTACCTTTGACATTGTAGCTTATTTACTTAAATCTCTGATATATTTTGGGCCATTGGTGTTCAGACTGGGTAGCTCAGTTGGTAGAGTGTTGGTCTTGCACTATCAATGTAAACCTCACATAGGTTTGTATCCCATGTAAGTTTGTTCTTATTTTACTAGTCTGCATTGTGGTTTGTGGCTCAATACCATGTAATGCATGTCTTTTAACAACAGTAGTCAAGTCTTCCAATGTACTTGTTAGTGAAACCCAATAGATAGCTTTATTTTCTCTTTGCTTCCTCAAATTTTTAATGCATATCTTTTACAACTTTTGTAGTAAAGTATTCTTATGACTTGCTTATGACACCCCATAGAATATATCATGTTTAGTACCTTGGACATTGTAGCTTATTTACTTAAATCTCTGATATATTTTGTGCCGTTGGTGTTCAGACTGGGTAGCTCAGTTTGTAGAGTGTTGGTCTTGCACTATCAATGTAAACCTCACATAGGTTTGTATCCCATGTAAGTTTGTTTTTATTTTGCTAGTCTGCATTGTGGTTTGTGGCTCAATACCATGTAATGCATATGTATTTTTACAACAGTAGTCAAGTCTTCCAATGCACTTGTTAGTGAAACCCAATAGACAGCTTTATTTTCTCTTTGTTTCTTCAAATATTGAATGCGTATGTCTTATAACTTTAGAAGTAAAGTATTCTAATGACTTGCTTATGACACCCCATAGAATATATCATGTTTAGTACCGTGGACGTTGTAGCTTTTTTACTTAAATCTCTGATATATTTTATGTATTTTGTGTGCAGACGGGGTAGCTCAGTAGGTAGAGTGTTGGTCTTGCACTATCAATGTAAACCTCACATAAGTACCAATCCCATGTAAGTTTATTTTTATTTTACTAGTCTGCATTGTGGTTTGTGGCTCAATGCCATGTAATGCATGTCTTTTAACAACAGTAGTCAAGTCTTCCAATGTACTTGTTAGTGAAACCCAATAGATAGCTTTATTTTCTCTTTGTTTCCTCAAATTTTTAATGCATATCTTTTACAACTTCTGTAGTAAAGTATTCTAATGACTTGCTTATGACACCCCATAGAATATATCATGTTTAGTACCTTGGACATTGTAGCTTATTTACTTAAATTGCTGATATATTTTCTGCTGTTTGCGTTAAGACTGGGTAGCTCAGTTGGTAGAGTGTTGGTCTTGCACTGTCAATGTACACGTCACATAGGTTCGAATCATATATAAGTTTGTTCTTTTTTTACTAGTCTGCATTGTGGTTTGTGGCTCAATACCATGTAATGCAAGTATTTAACAACATAGTCAAGTCTTCCAATGTACTTGTTAGTGAAACCCAATAGATAGCTTTATTTTCTCTGTGTTTCCTCAAATTTTTTATGCATATCTTTTACAACTTTTGTAGTAAAGTATTCTAATTACTTGCTTATGACACCCCATAGAATATATCATGTGTAGTACCTTGGACATTGTAGCTTATTTACTTAAATCTCTGATATATTTTGTGTCATTTGTGTCCAGACTGGTAGTTCAGTTGGTAGAGTGTTGGTCTTGCACTATCAATGTACACCTCACATAGGTTTGAATCCCATGTAAGTTTATTTGAATTTTACTAGTCTGCATTGTGGTTTGTGGTTCAATACCATGTAATGCATGTCTTTTAACAACAGTAGCCAAGTCTTCCAATGTACTTGTTAGTGAAACCCAATAGATAGCTTTATTTTCTCTTTGTTTCCTCAAATTTTTAATGCATATCTTTTACAACTTTTGTCGTAAAGTATTCTAATGACTTGCTTATGACACCCCATAGAATATATCATGTTTAGTACCTTGGACATTGTAGCTTATTTACTTAAATCTCTGATATATTTTGTGACATTTGTGTTCAGACTGGGTAGCTCAGTTGGTAGAGTGTTGGTCTTGCACAATCAATGTACACCTCACATAGGTTTGAATCCGATGTAAGTTTGTTTTTATTTTACAAGTCTGCATTGTGGTTTGTGGCTCAATTCCATGTAATGCATATCTTTTAACAATAGTAGTCAAGTCTTCCAATGTACTTGTTAGTGAAACCCAATAGATAGCTTTATTTTCTCTTTGTTTCCTCAAATTTTTAATGCATATCTTTTACAACTTTTGTCATAAAGTATTCTAATGACTTGCTTATGACACCCCATAGAATATATCATGTTTAGTACCTTGGACATTGTAGCTTATTTACTTAAATCTCTGATATATTTTGGGCTATTGGTGTTCAGACTAGGTAGCTCAGTTGGTAGAGTGTTGGTCTTGCACTATCAATGTAAACCTCACATAGGTTTGTATCCCATGTAAGTTTGTTCTTATTTTACTAGTCTGCATTGTGGTTTGTGGCTCAATACCATGTAATGCATGTCTTTTAACAACAGTAGTCAAGTCTTCCAATGTACTTGTTAGTGAAACCCAATATATAGCTTTATTTTCTCTGTGTTTCCTCAAATTTTTAATGCATATCTTTTACAACTTTTGTAGTAAAGTATTCTAATGACTTGCTTATGACACCCCATAGAATATATCATGTTTAGTACCTTGGACGTTGTAGCTTTTTTACTTAAATCGCTGATATATTTTATGCAATTTATGTGCAGACGGGGTAGCTCAGTAGGTAGAGTGTTGGTCTTCCACTATCAATGTAAACCTCACATAGGTTCGAATCCCATGTAAGTTTGTTTTTATTTTACTAGTCTGCATTGTGGTTTGTGGCTCATTACCATGTAATGCATATCTTTTAACAACAGTAGTCAAGTCTTCCAATGTACTTGTTAGTGAAACCCAATAGATAGCTTTATTTTCTCTTTGTTTCCTCAAATTTTTAATGCATATCTTTTACAACTTTTGTCGTAAAGTATTCTAATGACTTGCTTATGACACCCCATAGAATATATCATGTTTAGTACCTTGGACATTGTAGCTTATTTACTTAAATCTCTGATATATTTTGGGCTATTGGTGTTCAGACTAGGTAGCTCAGTTGGTAGAGTGTTGGTCTTGCACTATCAATGTACACCTCACATAGGTTCGAATCCCATGTGAGTTTGTTTTTATTTTGCTAGTCTGCATTGTGGTTTGTGGCTCAATACCATGTAATGCATATGTATTTTAACAACAGTAGTCAAGTCTTCCAATGCACTTGTTAGTGAAACCCAATAGACAGCTTTATTTTCTCTTTGTTTCTTCAAATATTGAATGCGTATGTCTTATAACTTTAGAAGTAAAGTATTCTAATGACTTGCTTATGACACCCCATAGAATATATCATGTTTAGTACCTTGGACGTTGTAGCTTTTTTTACTTAAATCTCTGATATATTTTATGTATTTTGTGTGCAGACGGGGTAGCTCAGTAGGTAGAGTGTTGGTCTTGCACTATCAATGTAAACCTCACATAAGTACCAATCCCATGTAAGTTTATTTTTATTTTACTAGTCTGCATTGTGGTTTGTGGCTCAATACCATGTAATGCATGTCTTTTAACAACAGTAGTCAAGTCTTCCAATGTACTTGTTAGTGAAACCCAATAGATAGCTTTATTTTCTCTTTGTTTCCTCAAATTTTTAATGCATATCTTTTACAACTTTTGTAGTAAAGTATTCTAATGACTTGCTTATGACACCCCATAGAATATATCATGTTTAGTACCTTGGACATTGTAGCTTATTTACTTAAATCTCTGATATATTTTGTGCCATTTGTGTGCAGACTGGGTAGCTCAGTTGGTAGAGTGTTGGTCTTGCACTATCAATGTACACCTCACATAGGTTCGAATTCCATGTAAGTTTGTTTTTATTTTACTAGTCTGCATTGTGGTTTGTGGCTCAATACCATGTAATGCATATCTTTTAACAACAGTAGTCAAGTCTTCCAATGTACTTGTTAGTGAAACCCAATAGATAGCTTTATTTTCTCTTTGTTTCCTCAAATTTTTAATGCATATCTTTTACAACTTTTGTAGTAAAGTATTCTGACTTGCTTATGACACCCCATAGAATATATCATGTTTAGTACCTTGGACATTGTAGCTTATTTACTTAAATCTCTGATATATTTTGGGCTATTGGTGTTCAGACTAGGTAGCTCAGTTGGTAGAATGTTGTTCTTGCACTATCAATATAAACCTCACATAGGTTTGTATCCCATGTAAGTTTGTTCTTATTTTACTAGTCTGCATTGTGGTTTGTGGCTCAATACCATGTAATGCATGTCTTTTAACAACAGTAGTCAAGTCTTCCAATGTACTTGTTAGTGAAACCCAATATATAGCTTTATTTTATCTGTGTTTCCTCAAATTTTTAATGCATATCTTTTACCACTTTTGTAGTAAAGTATTCTAATGACTTGCTTATGACACCCCATAGAATATATCATGTTTAGTACCTTGGACGTTGTAGCTTTTTTACTTAAATCTCTGATATATTTTATATAATGTATGTGCAGACGTGGTAGCTCAGTAGGTAGAGTGTTGGTATTCCACTATCAATGTAAACCTCACATAGGTTCGAATCCCATGTAAGTTTGTTTTTATTTTACTAGTCTGCATTGTGGTTTGTGGCTCAATACCATGTAATGCATATCTTTTAACAACAGTAGTCAAGTCTTCCAATGTACTTGTTAGTGAAACCCAATAGATAGCTTTATTTTCTCTTTGTTTCCTCAAATTTTTAATGCATATCTTTTACAACTTTTGTAGTAAAGTATTCTAATGACTTGATTATGACACCCCATAGAATATATCATGTTTAGTACCTTGGACATTGTAGCTTATTTACTTAAATCTCTGATATATTTTGTGCCATTTGTGTTCAGACTGGGTAGCTCAGTTGGTAGAGTGTTGGTCTTGCACTATCAATGTACACCTCACATAGGTTCGAATCCCATGCAATTTTGTATTTGTTTTACTAGTCTGCATTGTGGTTTGGGGCTCAATACCATGTAATGCATATCTTTTAACAACAGTAGTCAAGTCTTCCAATGTACTTGTTAGTGAAACCCAATAGATAGCTTTATTTTCTCTTTGTTTCCTCAAATTTTTAATGCATATCTTTTACAACTTTTGTAGTAAAGTATTCTGACTTGCTTATAACACCCCATAGAATATATCATGTTTAGTACCTTGGACATTGTAGCTTATTTACTTTAATCTCTGATATATTTTGGGCCATTGGTGTTCCGACTGGGTAGCTCAGTTGGTAGAGTGTTGGTCTTGCACTATAAATGTACACCTCACATAGGTTCAAATCCCATGTAAGTTTGTTTTTATTTTACTATTGTGGTTTGTGGCTCATTACCATGTAATGCATATCTTTTAACAACAGTAGTCAAGTCTTCCAATGTATTTGTTAGTGAAACCCAATAGATAGCTTTATTTTCTCTCTGTATCCTCAAATTTTTAATGCATATCTTTTACAACTTTTGTAGTAAAGTATTCTGACTTGCTTATGACACCCCATAGAATATATCATGTTTAGTACCTTGGACATTGTAGCTTATTTACTTTAATCTCTGATATATTTTGGGCCATTTGTGTTCATACTGAGTAGCTCAGTTGGTAGAGTGTTGGTCTTGCACTATCAATGTAAACCTCACATAGGTTTGTATCCCATGTAAGTTTGTTTTTAGTTTGCTAGTCTGCATTGTGGTTTGTGGCTCAATACCATGTAATGCATATGTATTTTAACAACAGTAGTCAAGTCTTCCAATGCACTTGTTAGTGAAACCCAATAGACAGCTTTATTTTCTCTTTGTTTCTTCAAATATTGAATGCGTATGTCTTATAACTTTAGAAGTAAAGTATTCTAATGACTTGCTTATGACACCCCATAGAATATATCATGTTTAGTACCTTGGACGTTGTAGCTTTTTTTACTTAAATCTCTGATATATTTTATGTATTTTGTGTGCAGACGGGGTAGCTCAGTAGGTAGAGTATTGGTCTTGCACTATCAATGTAAACCTCACATAAGTACCAATCCCATGTAAGTTTATTTTTATTTTACTAGTCTGCATTGTGGTTTGTGGCTCAATACCATGTAATGCATGTCTTTTAACAACAGTAGTCAAGTCTTCCAATGTACTTGTTAATGAAACCCAATAGATAGCTTTATTTTCTCTTTGTTTCCTCAAATTTTTAATGCATATCTTTTACAACTTTTGTAGTTAAGTATTCTAATGACTTGCTTATGACACCCTATAGAATATATCATGTTTAGTACCTTGGACATTGTAGCTTATTTACTTAAATTGCTGATATATTTTCTGCTGTTTGCCTTAAGACTGGGTAGCTCAGTTGGTAGAGTGTTGGTCTTGCACTGTCAATGTACACGTCACATAGGTTCGAATCATATGTAAGTTTGTTCTTATTTTACTAGTCTGCATTGTGGTTTGTGGCTCAATACCATGTAATGCAAGTATTTAACAACAGTAGTCAAGTCTTCCAATGTACTTGTTAGTGAAACCCAATAGATAGCTTTATTTTCTCTGTGTTTCCTCAAATTTTTTATGCATATCTTTTACAACTTATGTAGTAAAGTATTCTAATGACTTGCTTATGACACCCCATAGAATATATCATGTTTAGTACCTTGGACATTGTAGCTTATTTACTTAAATCTCTGATATATTTTGTGCATTTTGTGTTCAGACTGGGTAACTCAGTTGGTAGAGTGTTGGTCTTGCACTATCAATGTACACCTCACATAGGTTCGAATCCCATGTAAGTTTGTTTTTATTTTACAAGTCTGCATTGTGGTTTGTGGCTCAATACCATGTAATGCATATCTTTTAACAATAGTAGTCAAGTCTTCCAATGTACTTGTTAGTGAAACCCAATAGATAGCTTTATTTTCTCTTTGTTTCCTCAAATTTTTAATGCATATCTTTTACAACTTTTGTCGTAAAGTATTCTAATGACTTGCTTATGACACCCCATAGAATATATCATGTTTAGTACCTTGGACATTGTAGCTTATTTACTTAAATCTCTGATATATTTTGTGCCATTTGTGTGCAGACTGGGTAGCTCAGTTGGTAGAGTGTTGGTCTTGCACTATCAATGTACACCTCACATAGGTTCGAATTCCATGTAAGTTTGTTTTTATTTTACTAGTCTGCATTGTGGTTTGTGGCTCAATACCATGTAATGCATATCTTTTAACAACAGTAGTCAAGTCTTCCAATGTACTTGTTAGTGAAACCCAATAGATAGCTTTATTTTCTCTTTGTTTCCTCAAATTTTTAATGCATATCTTTTACAACTTTTGTAGTAAAGTATTCTGACTTGCTTATGACACCCCATAGAATATATCATGTTTAGTACCTTGGACATTGTAGCTTATTTACTTAAATCTCTGATATATTTTGGGCTATTGGTGTTCAGACTAGGTAGCTCAGTAGGTAGAGTGTTGTTCTTGCACTATCAATATAAACCTCACATAGGTTTGTATCTCATGTAAGTTTGTTCTTATTTTACTAGTCTGCATTGTGGTTTGTGGCTCAATACCATGTAATGCATGTCTTTTAACAACAGTAGTCAAGTCTTCCAATGTACTTGTTAGTGAAACCCAATATATAGCTTTATTTTCTCTGTGTTTCCTCAAATTTTTAATGCATATCTTTTACCACTTTTGTAGTAAAGTATTCTAATGACTTGCTTATGACACCCCATAGAATATATCATGTTTAGTACCTTGGACGTTGTAGCTTTTTTACTTAAATCTCTGATATATTTTATATAATGTATGTGCAGACGTGGTAGCTCAGTAGGTAGAGTGTTGGTATTCCACTATCAATGTAAACGTCACATAGGTTCGAATCCCATGTAAGTTTGTTTTTATTTTACTAGTCTGCATTGTGGTTTGTGGCTCAATACCATGTAATGCATATCTTTTAACAACAGTAGTCAAGTCTTCCAATGTACTTGTTAGTGAAACCCAATAGATAGCTTTATTTTCTCTTTGTTTCCTCAAATTTTTAATGCATATCTTTTACCACTTTTGTAGTAAAGTATTCTAATGACTTGCTTATGACACCCCATAGAATATATCATGTTTAGTACCTTGGACGTTGCAGCTTTTTTACTTAAATCTCTGATATATTTTATATAATGTATGTGCAGACGTGGTAGCTCAGTAGGTAGAGTGTTGGTATTCCACTATCAATGTAAACGTCACATAGGTTCGAATCCCATGTAAGTTTGTTTTTATTTTACTAGTCTGCATTGTGGTTTGTGGCTCAATACCATGTAATGCATATCTTTTAACAACAGTAGTCAAGTCTTCCAATGTACTTGTTAGTGAAACCCAATAGATAGCTTTATTTTCTCTTTGTTTCCTCAAATTTTTAATGCATATCTTTTACAACTTTTGTAGTAAAGTATTCTGACTTGCTTATGACACCCCATAGAATATATCATGTTTAGTACCTTGGACATTGTAGCTTATTTACTTTAATCTCTGATATATTTTGGGCCATTGGTGTTCCGACTGGGTAGCTCAGTTGGTAGAGTGTTGGTCTTGCACTATAAATGTACACCTCACATAGGTTCGAATCCCATGTAAGTTTGTTTTTATTTTACTATTGTGGTTTGTGGCTCATTACCATGTAATGCATATCTTTTAACAACAGTAGTCAAGTCTTCCAATGTATTTGTTAGTGAAACCCAATAGATAGCTTTATTTTCTCTCTGTATCCTCAAATTTTTAATGCATATCTTTTACAACTTTTGTAGTAAAGTATTCTGACTTGCTTATGACACCCCATAGAATATATCATGTTTAGTACCTTGGACATTGTAGCTTATTTACTTTAATCTCTGATATATTTTGGGCCATTGGTGTTCATACTGAGTAGCTCAGTTGGTAGAGTGTTGGTCTTGCACTATCAATGTAAACCTCACATAGGTTTGTATCCCATGTAAGTTTGTTTTTATTTTGCTAGTCTGCATTGTGGTTTGTGGCTCAATACCATGAAATGCATATGTATTTTAACAACAGTAGTCAAGTCTTCCAATGCACTTGTTAGTGAAACCCAACAGACAGCTTTATTTTCTCTTTGTTTCTTCAAATATTGAATGCGTATGTCTTATAACTTTAGAAGTAAAGTATTCTAATGACTTGCTTATGACACCCCATAGAATATATCATGTTTAGTACCTTGGACGTTGTAGCTTTTTTTACTTAAATCTCTGATATATTTTATGTATTTTGTGTGCAGACGGGGTAGCTCAGTAGGTAGAGTGTTGGTCTTGCACTATCAATGTAAACCTCACATAAGTACCAATCCCATGTAAGTTTATTTTTATTTTACTAGTCTGCATTGTGGTTTGTGGCTCAATACCATGTAATGCATGTCTTTTAACAACAGTAGTCAAGTCTTCCAATGTACTTGTTAATGAAACCCAATAGATAGCTTTATTTTCTCTTTGTTTCCTCAAATTTTTAATGCATATCTTTTACAACTTTTGTAGTAAAGTATTCTAATGACTTGCTTATGACACCCTATAGAATATATCATGTTTAGTACCTTGGACATTGTAGCTTATTTACTTAAATTGCTGATATATTTTCTGCTGTTTGCGTTAAGACTGGGTAGCTCAGTTGGTAGAGTGTTGGTCTTGCACTGTCAATGTACACGTCACATAGGTTCGAATCATATGTAAGTTTGTTCTTATTTTACTAGTCTGCATTGTGGTTTGTGGCTCAATACCATGTAATGCAAGTATTTAACAACAGTAGTCATGTCTTCCAATGTACTTGTTAGTGAAACCCAATAGATAGCTTTATTTTCTCTGTGTTTCCTCAAATTTTTTATGCATATCTTTTACAACTTTTGTAGTAAAGTATTCTAATGGCTTGCTTATGACACCCCATAGAATATATCATGTTTAGTACCTTGGACATTGTAGCTTATTTACTTAAATCTCTGATATATTTTGAGCCTTTTGTGTTCAGACTGGGTAGCTCAGTTGGTAGAGTGTTGGTCTTGCACTATCAATGTACACGTCACATAGGTTCGAATCCCATGTAAGTTTGTTTTTATTTTACTAGTCTGCATTGTGGTTTGTGGCTCAATACCATGTAATGCATATCTTTTAACAATAGTAGTCAAGTCTTCCAATGTACTTGTTAGTGAAACCCAATAGATAGCTTTATTTTCTCTTTGTTTCCTCAAATTTTTAATGCATATCTTTTACAACTTTTGTAGTAAAGTATTCTGACTTGCTTATGACACCCCATAGAATATATCATGTTTAGTACCTTGGACATTGTAGCTTATTTACTTAAATCTCTGATATATTTTGGGCTATTGGTGTTCAGACTAGGTAGCTCAGTTGGTAGAGTGTTGTTCTTGCACTATCAATGTAAACCTCACATAGGTTTGTATCCCATGTAAGTTTGTTCTTATTTTACTAGTCTGCATTGTGGTTTGTGGCTCAATACCATGTAATGCATGTCTTTTAACAACAGTAGTCAAGTCTTCCAATGTACTTGTTAGTGAAACCCAATAGATAGCTTTATTTTCTCTGTGTTTCCTCAAATTTTTAATGCATATCTTTTACCACTTTTGTAGTAAAGTATTCTAATGACTTGCTTATGACACCCCATAGAATATATCATGTTTAGTACCTTGGACGTTGTAGCTTTTTTACTTAAATCTCTGATATATTTTATATAATGTATGTGCAGACATGGTAGCTCAGTAGGTAGAGTGTTGGTATTCCACTATCAATGTAAACCTCACATAGGTTCGAATCCCATGTAAGTTTGTTTTTATTTTACTAGTCTGCATTGTGGTTTGTGGCTCAATACCATGTAATGCATATCTTTTAACAACAGTAGTCAAGTCGTCCAATGTACTTGTTAGTGAAACCCAATAGATAGCTTTATTTTCTCTTTGTTTCCTCAAATTTTTAATGCATATCTTTTACAACTTTTGTAGTAAAGTATTCTAATGACTTGATTATGACACCCCATAGAATATATCATGTTTAGTACCTTGGACATTGTAGCTTATTTACTTAAATCTCTGATATATTTTGTGCCATTCGTGTTCAGACTGGGTAGCTCAGTTGGTAGAGTGTTGGTCTTGCACTATCAATGTACACCTCACATAGGTTCGAATCCCATGCAATTTTGTATTTGTTTTACTAGTCTGTATTGTGGTTTGGGGCTCAATACCATGTCATGCATATCTTTTAACAACAGTAGTCAAGTCTTCCAATGTACTTGTTAGTGAAACCCAATAGATAGCTTTATTTTCTCTTTGTTTCCTCAAATTTTTAATGCATATCTTTTACAACTTTTGTAGTAAAGTATTCTGACTTGCTTATGACACCCCATAGAATATATCATGTTTAGTACCTTGGACATTGTAGCTTATTTACTTTAATCTCTGATATATTTTGGGCCATTGGTGGTCCGACTGGGTAGCTCAGTTGGTAGAGTGTTGGTCTTGCACTATAAATGTACACCTCACATAGGTTCGAATCCCATGTAAGTTTGTTTTTATTTTACTATTGTGGTTTGTGGCTCATTACCATGTAATGCATATCTTTTAACAACAGTAGTCAAGTCTTCCAATGTACTTGTTAGTGAAACCCAATAGATAGCTTTATTTTCTCTTTGTTTCCTTCAATTTTTAATGCATATCTTTTACAACTTTTGTAGTAAAGTATTCTGACTTGCTTATGACACCCCATAGAATATATCATGTTTAGTACCTT
Organism: Pseudophryne corroboree; assembly: GCF_028390025.1. NCBI lineage: Eukaryota > Metazoa > Chordata > Amphibia > Anura > Myobatrachidae > Pseudophryne > Pseudophryne corroboree. Next base: position 694,589,449 of record NC_086444.1, on the reverse strand, counting down.
GGACATTGTAGCTTATTTACTTTAATCTCTGATATATTTTGGGCCATTGGTGTTCATACTGAGTAGCTCAGTTGGTAGAGTGTTGGTCTTGCACTATCAATGTAAACCTCACATAGGTTTGTATCCCATGTAAGTTTGTTCTTATTTTACTAGTCTGCATTGTGGTTTGTGGCTCAATACCATGTAATGCATGTCTTTTAACAACAGTAGTCAAGTCTTCCAATGTACTTGTTAGTGAAACCCAATAGATAGCTTTATTTTCTCTTTGTTTCCTCAAATTTTTAATGCATATCTTTTACAACTTTTGTAGTAAAGTATTCTTATGACTTGCTTATGACACCCCATAGAATATATCATGTTTAGTACCTTGGACATTGTAGCTTATTTACTTAAATCTCTGATATATTTTGGGCTATTGGTGTTCAGACTGGGTAGCTCAGTTTGTAGAGTGTTGGTCTTGCACTATCAATGTAAACCTCACATAGGTTTGTATCCCATGCAAGTTTGTTTTTATTTTGCTAGTCTGCATTGTGGTTTGTGGCTCAATACTGTTACGATTCCTGTACTCCAGACTGGAGAAGATCTTATGGCAGAGATCTGAGTACAGGAATGAAATACAGGTTGTGGGAGCTGGAGAGCCTAGTAACCCCTGGCGCCCTAACTCCGTTGTCTCGCCCGTGTTATCAGAAATCCCCTGCGAGACTATGGTTGCTTGAGCCCATGGCAGCCGCGTTCGAAGGGCGGATTATGTCTGCCCAACCCCGATGCCCCCGCAGGTCTTAATGGGAGACAAGGGGAAGTCCGAGACAGGGAGATAACAAGGGGCCCTCTGACTAAGCAACCAAGCCAGGGGTTACAAGCTAACTAAACTAAATCAAAAGGTATGTGCGGACTAGCCGCCAGGGAAAAGGACAACCAAGGATCCACGGATCCGACACTCCTATCCGTCACCGCTGGACACCAGAGTGGATCTTGTGGAAGCGGAATCCTCCGCAAAGCACCAGAACGCAAAATAAACACAATAATAAATAGTAGCGGACAAGCCGCAACACACGGCTGCGCCGCGACTCACGAACACCACCAGATGTTAAAGGTGCTCGGTCAGACTCCAGGAACAGATGGTAACTTCCGAGTACTGGATCACTGAGAACAGGAACAAACGAACAGACCGGGACTGGGAACTCTCTCTGCAGCAGAATCAGGCAAACAGGAAGCTATCACCGGCGTCTGTGAGGAGTCCTGGGAGTGCTTTTAACAGAGAGTCTTCCAATCAGCTGTTTGGAGGCTGATTGGATTAAATGCCATGCAGCTGACAAGCTGCATGGCCAGGGAAACAGATGAGTGATAATTACAACATGCCGTGCAGCTGCATGCTACACAGCCAGGAAACCAGTGATGATATAAACTTAGACCCAGCAACGGGGAACACGATCCGACAGTGGCGTCCCCGTTGCTAGGCGCCGGCCGCACTGACGAGCGGACCCTCGGCGCCTAACAAATACTATGTAATGCATATGTATTTTAACAACAGTAGTCAAGTCTTCCAATGCACTTGTTAGTGAAAGTCAATAGACAGCTTTATTTTCTCTGTGTTTCCTCAAATATTGAATGCGTATGTCTTATAACTTTAGAAGTAAAGTATTCTAATGACTTGCTTATGACACCCCATAGAATATATCATGTTTAGTACCTTGGACGTTGTAGCTTTTTTACTTAAATCTCTGATATATTTTATGTATTTTGTATGCAGACGGGCTAGCTCAGTAGGTAGAGTGTTGGTCTTGCACTATCAATGTAAACCTCACATAAGTACCAATCCCATGTAAGTTTATTTTTATTTTACTAGTCTGCATTGTGGTTTGTGGCTCAATACCATGTAATGCATGTCTTTTAACAACAGTATTCAAGTCTTCCAATGTACTTGTTAGTGAAACCCAATAGATAGCTTTATTTTCTCTTTGTTTCCTCAAATTTTTAATGCATATCTTTTACAACTTTTGTAGTAAAGTATTCTAATGACTTGCTTATGACACCCCATAGAATATATCATGTTTAGTACCTTGGACATTGTAGCTTATTTACTTAAATTGCTGATATATTTTCTGCTGTTTGCGTTAAGACTGGGTAGCTCAGTTTGTAGAGTGTTGGTCTTGCACTGTCAATGTACACGTCACATAGGTTCGAATCATATGTAAGTTTGTTCTTATTTTACTAGTCTGCATTGTGGTTTTATGGCTCAATACCATGTAATGCAAGTATTTAACAACAGTAGTCAAGTCTTCCAATGTACTTGTTAGTGAAACCCAATAGATAGCTTTATTTTCTCTGTGTTTCCTCAAATTTTTAATGCATATCTTTTACAACTTTTGTAGTAAAGTATTCTAATGACTTGCTTATGACACCCTATAGAATATATCATGTTTAGTACCTTGGACATTGTAGCTTATTTACTTAAATCTCTGATATATTTTGTGTCATTTGTGTCTGGACTGGGTAGCTCAGTTGGTAGAGTGTTGGTCTTGCACTATGAATGTACACCTCACATAGGTTTGAATCCCATGTAAGTTTATTTGAATTTTACTAGTCTGCATTGTGGTTTGTGGCTCAATACCATGTAATGCATATCTTTTAACAATAGTAGTCAAGTCTTCCAATGTACTTGTTAGTGAAACCCAATAGATAGCTTTATTTTCTCTTTGTTTCCTCAAATTTTTAATGCATATCTTTTACAACTTTTGTAGTAAAGTATTCTGACTTGCTTATGACACCCCATAGAATATATCATGTTTAGTACCTTGGACATTGTAGCTTATTTACTTAAATCTCTGATATATTTTGGGCCATTGGTGTTCAGACTGGGTAGCTCAGTTGGTAGAGTGTTGGTCTTGCACTATCATTGTAAACCTCACATAGGTTTGTATCCCATGTAAGTTTGTTCTTATTTTACTAGTCTGCATTGTGGTTCAATACCATGTAATGCATGTCTTTTAACAACAGTAGTCAAGTCTTCCAATGTACTTGTTAGTGAAACCCAATAGATAGCTTTATTTTCTCTTTGTTTCCTCAAATTTTTAATGCATATCTTTTACAACTTTTGTAGTAAAGTATTCTGACTTGCTTATGACACCCCATAGAATATATCATGTTTAGTACCTTGGACATTGTAGCTTATTTACTTTAATCTCTGATATATTTTGGGCCATTGGTGTTCATACTGAGTAGCTCAGTTGGTAGAGTGTTGGTTTTGCACTATCAATGTAAACCTCACATAGGTTTGTATCCCATGTAAGTTTGTTCTTATTTTACTAGTCTGCATTGTGGTTTGTGGCTCAATACCATGTAATGCATGTCTTTTAACAACAGTAGTCAAGTCTTCCAATGTACTTGTTAGTGAAACCCAATAGATAGCTTTATTTTCTCTTTGTTTCCTCAAATTTTTAATGCATATCTTTTACAACTTTTGTAGTAAAGTATTCTTATGACTTGCTTATGACACCCCATAGAATATATCATGTTTAGTACCTTGGACATTGTAGCTTATTTACTTAAATCTCTGATATATTTTGGGCTATTGGTGTTCAGACTGGGTAGCTCAGTTTGTAGAGTGTTGGTCTTGCACTATCAATGTAAACCTCACATAGGTTTGTATCCCATGTAAGTTTGTTTTTATTTTGCTAGTCTGCATTGTGGTTTGTGGCTCAATACTATGTAATGCATATGTATTTTAACAACAGTAGTCAAGTCTTCCAATGCACTTGTTAGTGAAAGTCAATAGACAGCTTTATTTTCTCTGTGTTTCCTCAAATATTGAATGCGTATGTCTTATAACTTTAGAAGTAAAGTATTCTAATGACTTGCTTATGACACCCCATAGAATATATCATGTTTAGTACCTTGGACGTTGTAGCTTTTTTACTTAAATCTCTGATATATTTTATGTATTTTGTGTGCAGACGGGCTAGCTCAGTAGGTAGAGTGTTGGTCTTGCACTATCAATGTAAACCTCACATAAGTACCAATCCCATGTAAGTTTATTTTTATTTTACTAGTCTGCATTGTGGTTTGTGGCTCAATACCATGTAATGCATGTCTTTTAACAACAGTATTCAAGTCTTCCAATGTACTTGTTAGTGAAACCCAATAGATAGCTTTATTTTCTCTTTGTTTCCTCAAATTTTTAATGCATATCTTTTACAACTTTTGTAGTAAAGTATTCTAATGACTTGCTTATGACACCCCATAGAATATATCATGTTTAGTACCTTGGACATTGTAGCTTATTTACTTAAATTGCTGATATATTTTCTGCTGTTTGCGTTAAGACTGGGTAGCTCAGTTTGTAGAGTGTTGGTCTTGCACTGTCAATGTACACGTCACATAGGTTCGAATCATATGTAAGTTTGTTCTTATTTTACTAGTCTGCATTGTGGTTTTATGGCTCAATACCATGTAATGCAAGTATTTAACAACAGTAGTCAAGTCTTCCAATGTACTTGTTAGTGAAACCCAATAGATAGCTTTATTTTCTCTGTGTTTCCTCAAATTTTTAATGCATATCTTTTACAACTTTTGTAGTAAAGTATTCTAATGACTTGCTTATGACACCCTATAGAATATATCATGTTTAGTACCTTGGACATTGTAGCTTATTTACTTAAATCTCTGATACATTTTGTGTCATTTGTGTCTAGACTGGGTAGCTCAGTTGGTAGAGTGTTGGTCTTGCACTATGAATGTACACCTCACATAGGTTTGAATCCCATGTAAGTTTATTTGAATTTTACTAGTCAGCATTGTGGTTTGTGGCTCAATACCATGTAATGCATGTCTTTTAACAACAGTAGTCAAGTCTTCCAATGTACTTGTTAGTGAAACCCAATAGATAGCTTTATTTTCTCTTTGTTTCCTCAAATTTTTAATGCATATCTTTTACAACTTTTGTAGTAAAGTATTCTTATGACTTGCTTATGACACCCCATAGAATATATCATGTTTAGTACTTTGGACATTGTAGCTTATTTACTTAAATCTCTGATATATTTTGGGCCATTGGTGTTCAGACTGGGTAGCTCAGTTTGTAGAGTGTTGGTCTTGCACTATCAATGTAAACCTCACATAGGTTTGTATCCCATGTAAGTTTGTTTTTATTTTGCTAGTCTACATTGTGGTTTGTGGCTCAATACCATGTAATGCATATGTATTTTAACAACAGTAGTCAAGTCTTCCAATGCACTTGTTCGTGAAACCCAATAGACAGCTTTATTTTCTCTTTGTTTCTTCAAATATTGAATGCGTATGTCTTATAACTTTAGAAGTAAAGTATTCTAATGACTTGCTTATGACACCCCATAGAATATATCATGTTTAGTACCTTGGACGTTGTAGCTTTTTTACTTAAATCTCTGATATATTTTATGTATTTTGTGTGCAGACGGGGTAGCTCAGTAGGTAGAGTGTTGGTCTTGCACTATCAATGTAAACCTCACATAAGTACCAATCCCATGTAAGTTTATTTTTATTTTACTAGTCTGCATTGTGGTTTGTGGCTCAATACCATGTAATGCATGTCTTTTAACAACAGTAGTCAAGTCTTCCAATGTACTTGTTAATGAAACCCAATAGATAGCTTTATTTTCCCTTTGTTTCCTCAAATTTTTAATGCATATCTTTTACAACTTTTGTAGTAAAGTATTCTAATGACTTGCTTATGACACCCTATAGAATATATCATGTTTAGTACCTTGGACATTGTAGCTTATTTACTTAAATTGCTGATATATTTTCTGCTGTTTGCGTTAAGACTGGGTAGCTCAGTTGGTAGAGTGTTGGTCTTGCACTGTCAATGTACACGTCACATAGGTTCGAAACATATGTAAGTTTGTTCTTATTTTACTAGTCTGCATTGTGGTTTGTGGCTCAATACCATGTAATGCAAGTATTTAACAACAGTAGTCAAGTCTTCCAATGTACTTGTTAGTGAAACCCAATAGATAGCTTTATTTTCTCTATGTTTCCTCAAATTTTTAATGCATATCTTTTACAACTTTTGTAGTAAAGTATTCTAATGACTTGCTTATGACACCCCATAGAATATATCATGTTTAGTACCTTGGACATTGTAGCTTATTTACTTAAATCTCTGATATATTTTGTGCCATTTGTGGTCAGACTGGGTAGCTCAGTTGGTAGAGTGTTGGTCTTGCACTATCAATGTACACCTCACATAGGTTCGAATCTTATGTAAGTTTGTTTTTATTTTACAAGTCTGCATTGTGGTTTGTGGCTCAATACCATGTAATGCATATCTTTTAACAATAGTAGTCAAGTCTTCCAATGTACTTGTTAGTGAAACCCAATAGATAGCTTTATTTTCTCTTTGTTTCCTCAAATTTTTAATGCATATCTTTTACAACTTTTGTCGTAAAGTATTCTAATGACTTGCTTATGACACCCCATAGAATATATCATGTTTAGTACCTTGGACATTGTAGCTTATTTACTTAAATCTCTGATATATTTTGTGCCATTTGTGTGCAGACTGGGTAGCTCAGTTGGTAGAGTGTTGGTCTTGCACTATCAATGTACACCTCACATAGGTTCGAATCACATGTGAGTTTGTTTTTATTTTACTAGTCTGCATTGTGGTTTGTGGCTCAATACCATGTATTGCATATCTTTTAACAACAGTAGTCAAGTCTTCCAATTTACTTGTTAGTGAAACCCAATAGATAGCTTTATTTTCTCTTTGTTTCCTCAAATTTTTAATGCATATCTTTTACAACTTTTGTAGTAAAGTATTCTGAATTGCTTATGACACCCCATAGAATATATCATGTTTAGTACCTTGGACATTGTAGCTTATTTACTTAAATCTCTGATATATTTTGGGCTATTGGTGTTCAGACTAGGTAGCTCAGTTGGTAGAGTGTTGGTCTTGCACTATCAATGTAAACCTCACATAGGTTTGTATCCCATGTAAGTTTGTTCTTATTTTACTAGTCTGCATTGTGGTTTGTGGCTCAATACCATGTAATGCATGTCTTTTAACAACAGTAGTCAAGTCTTCCAATGTATTTGTTAGTGAAACCCAATAGATAGCTTTAATTTCTCTTTGTTTCCTCAAATTTTTAATGCATATCTTTTACAACTTTTGTAGTAAAGTATTCTAATGACTTGATTATGACACCCCATAGAATATATCATGTTTAGTACCTTGGACATTGTAGCTTATTTACTTAAATCTCTGATATATTTTGTGCCATTTGTGTTCAGACTGGGTAGCTCAGTTGGTAGAGCGTTGGTCTTGTACTATCAATGTACACCTCACATAGGTTCGAATCTCATGTAAGTTTGTTTTTATTTTACAAGTCTGCATTGTGGTTTGTGGCTCAATACCATGTAATGCATATCTTTTAACAATAGTAGTCAAGTCTTCCAATGTACTTGTTAGTGAAACCCAATAGATAGCTTTATTTTCTCTTTGTTTCCTCAAATTTTTAATGCATATCTTTTACAACTTTTGTAGTAAAGTATTCTGACTTGCTTATGACACCCCATAGAATATATCATGTTTAGTACCTTGGACATTGTAGCTTATTTACTTAAATCTCTGATATATTTTGGGCAATTGGTGTTCAGACTGGGTAGCTCAGTTGGTAGAGTGTTGGTCTTGCACTATCATTGTAAACCTCACATAGGTTTGTATCCCATGTAAGTTTGTTCTTATTTTACTAGTCTGCATTGTGGTTTGTGGCTCAATACCATGTAATGCATGTCTTTTAACAACAGTAGTCAAGTCTTCCAATGTACTTGTTAGTGAAACCCAATAGATAGCTTTATTTTCTCTTTGTTTCCTCACATTTTTAATGCATATCTTTTACAACTTTTGTAGTAAAGTATTCTTATGACTTGCTTATGACACCCCATAGAATATATCATGTTTAGTACTTTGGACATTGTAGCTTATTTACTTAAATCTCTGATATATTTTGGGCCATTGGTGTTCAGACTGGGTAGCTCAGTTTGTAGAGTGTTGGTCTTGCACTATCAATGTAAACCTCACATAGGTTTGTATCCCCTGTAAGTTTGTTTTTATTTTGCTAGTCTACATTGTGGTTTGTGGCTCAATACCATGTAATGCATATGCATTTTAACAACAGTAGTCAAGTCTTCCAATGCACTTGTTAGTGAAACCCAATAGACAGCTTTATTTTCTCTTTGTTTCTTCAAATATTGAATGCGTATGTCTTATAACTTTAGAAGTAAAGTATTCTAATGACTTGCTTATGACACCCCATAGAATATATCATGTTTAGTACCTTGGACGTTGTAGCTTTTTTACTTAAATCTCTGATATATTTTATGTATTTTGTGTGCAGACGGGGTAGCTCAGAAGGTAGAGTGTTGGTCTTGCACTATCAATGTAAACCTCACATAAGTACCAATCCCATGTAAGTTTATTTTTATTTTACTAGTCTGCATTGTGGTTTGTGGCTCAATACCATGTAATGCATGTCTTTTAACAACAGTAGTCAAGTCTTCCAATGTACTTGTTAATGAAACCCAATAGATAGCTTTATTTTCTCTTTGTTTCCTCAAATTTTTAATGCATATCTTTTACAACTTTTGTAGTAAAGTATTCTAATGACTTGCTTATGACACCCTATAGAATATATCATGTTTAGTACCTTGGACATTGTAGCTTATTTACTTAAATTGCTGATATATTTTCTGCTGTTTGCGTTAAGACTGGGTAGCTCAGTTGGTAGAGTGTTGGTCTTGCACTGTCAATGTACACGTCACATAGGTTCGAATCATATGTAAGTTTGTTCTTATTTTACTAGTCTGCATTGTGGTTTGTGGCTCAATACCATGTAATGCAAGTATTTAACAACAGTAGTCAAGTCTTCCAATGTACTTGTTAGTGAAACCCAATAGATAGCTTTATTTTCTCTGTGTTTCCTCAATTTTTTTATGCATATCTTTTACAACTTTTGTAGTAAAGTATTCTAATGACTTGCTTATGACACCCCATAGAATATATCATGTTTAGTACCTTGGACATTGTAGCTTATTTACTTAAATCTCTGATATATTTTGTGCCGTTTGTGTTCAGACTGGGTAGCTCAGTTGGTAGAGTGTTGGTCTTGCACTATCAATGTACACCTCACATAAGTTCGAATCTCATGTAAGTTTGTTTTTATTTTACAAGTCTGCATTGTGGTTTGTGGCTCAATACCATGTAATGCATATCTTTTAACAATAGTAGTCAAGTCTTCCAATGTACTTGTTAGTGAAACCCAATAGATAGCTTTATTTTCTCTTTGTTTCCTCAAATTTTTAATGCATATCTTTTACAACTTTTGTCGTAAAGTATTCTAATGACTTGCTTATGTCACCCCATAGAATATATCATGTTTAGTACCTTGGACATTGTAGCTTATTTACTTAAATCTCTGATATATTTTGTGCCATTTGTGTGCAGACTGGGTAGCTCAGTTGGTAGAGTGTTGGTCTTGCACTATCAATGTACACCTCACATAGGTTCGAATCCCATGTGAGTTTGTTTTTATTTTACTAGTCTGCATTGTGGTTTGTGGCTCAATACCATGTAATGCATATCTTTTAACAACAGTAGTCAAGTCTTCCAATTTACTTGTTAGTGAAACCCAATAGATAGCTTTATTTTCTCTTTGTTTCCTCAAATTTTTAATGCATATCTTTTACAACTTTTGTAGTAAAGTATTCTGACTTGCTTATGACACCCCATAGAATATATCATGTTTAGTACCTTGGACATTGTAGCTTATTTACTTAAATCTCTGATATATTTTAGGATATTTGTGTTCAGACTAGGTAGCTCAGTTGGTAGAGTGTTGGTCTTGCACTATCAATGTAAACCTCGCATAGGTTTGTATCCCATGTAAGTTTGTTCTTATTTTACTAGTCTGCATTGTGGTTTGTGGCTCAATACCATGTAATGCATGTCTTTTAACAACAGTAGTCAAGTCTTCCAATGTATTTGTTAGTGAAACCCAATAGATAGCTTTAATTTCTCTTTGTTTCCTCAAATTTTTAATGCATATCTTTTACAACTTTTGTAGTAAAGTATTCTAATGACTTGATTATGACACCCCATAGAATATATCATGTTTAGTACCTTGGACATTGTAGCTTATTTACTTAAATCTCTGATATATTTTGTACCATTTGTGTTCAGACTGGGTAGCTCAGTTAGTAGAGTGTTGGTCTTGCACTATCAATGTACACCTCACATAGGTTCGAATCTCATGTAAGTTTGTTTTTATTTTACAAGTCTGCATTGTGGTTTGTGGCTCAATACCATGTAATGCATATCTTTTAACAATAGTAGTCAAGTCTTCCAATGTACTTGTTAGTGAAACCCAATAGATAGCTTTATTTTCTCTTTGTTTCCTCAAATTTTTAATGCATATCTTTTACAACTTTTGTCGTAAAGTATTCTAATGACTTGCTTATGACACCCCATAGAATATATCATGTTTAGTACCTTGGACATTGTAGCTTATTTACTTAAATCTCTGATATATTTTGTGCCGTTTGTGTGCAGACTGGGTAGCACAGTTGGTAGAGTGTTGGTCTTGCACTATCAATGTACACCTCACATAGGTTTGAATCCCATGTGAGTTTGTTTTTATTTTACTAGTCTGCATTGTGGTTTGTGGCTCAATACCATGTAATGCATATCTTTTAACAACAGTAGTCAAGTCTTCCAATTTACTTGTTAGTGAAACCCAATAGATAGCTTTATTTTCTCTTTGTTTCCTCAAATTTTTAATGCATATCTTTTACAACTTTTGTAGTAAAGTATTCTGACTTGCTTATGACACCCCATAGAATATATCATGTTTAGTACCTTGGACATTGTAGCTTATTTACTTAAATCTCTGATATATTTTGGGCTATTGGTGTTCAGACTAGGTAGCTCAGTTGGTAGAGTGTTGGTCTTGCACTATCAATGTAAACCTCACATAGATTTGTATCCCATGTAAGTTTGTTCTTATTTTACTAGTCTGCATTGTAGTTTGTGGCTCAATACCATGTAATGCATGTCTTTTAACAACAGTAGTCAAGTCTTCCAATGTATTTGTTAGTGAAACCCAATAGATAGCTTTAATTTCTCTTTGTTTCCTCAAATTTTTAATGCATATCTTTTACAACTTTTGTAGTAAAGTATTCTAATGACTTGATTATGACACCCCATAGAATATATCATGTTTAGTACCTTGGACATTGTAGCTTATTTACTTAAATCTCTGATATATTTTGTGCCATTTGTGTTCAGACTGGGTAGCTCAGTTGGTAGAGTGTTGGTCTTGCACTATCAATGTACACCTCACATAGGTTCGAATCCCATGCAATTTTGTATTTGTTTTACTAGTCTGCATTGTGGTTTTGGGCTCAATACTATGTAATGCATATCTTTTAACAACAGTAGTCAAGTCTTCCAATGTACTTGTTAGTGAAACCCAATAGATAGCTTTATTTTCTCTTTGTTTCCTCAAATTTTTAATGCATATCTTTTACAACTTTTGTAGTAAAGTATTCTGACTTGCTTATGACACCCCATAGAATATATCATGTTTAGTACCTTGGACATTGTAGCTTATTTACTTAAATCTCTGATATATTTTGGGCCATTGGTGTTCCGACTGGGTAGCTCAGTTTGTAGAGTGTTGGTCTTGCACTATCAATGTAAACCTCAAATAGGTTTGTATCCCATGTAAGTTTGTTTTTATTTTGCTAGTCTGCATTGTGGTTTGTGGCTCAATACCATGTAATGCATATGTATTTTAACAACAGTAGTCAAGTCTTCCAATGCACTTGTTAGTGAAAGTCAATAGACAGCTTTATTTTCTCTTTGTTTCTTCAAATATTGAATGCGTATGTCTTATAACTTTAGAAGTAAAGTATTCTAATGACTTGCTTATGACACCCCATAGAATATATCATGTTTAGTACCTTGGACGTTGTAGCTTTTTTACTTAAATCTCTGATATATTTTATGTATTTTGTGTGCAGACGGGGTAGCTCAGTAGGTAGAGTGTTGGTCTTGCACTATCAATGTAAACCTCACATAAGTACCAATCCCATGTAAGTTTATTTTTATTTTACTAGTCTGCATTGTGGTTTGTGGCTCAATACCATGTAATGCATGTCTTTTAACAACAGTATTCAAGTCTTCCAATGTACTTGTTAGTGAAACCCAATAGATAGCTTTATTTTCTCTTTGTTTCCTCAAATTTTTAATGCATATCTTTTACAACTTTTGTAGTAAAGTATTCTAATGACTTGCTTATGACACCCCATAGAATATATCATGTTTAGTACCTTGGACATTGTAGCTTATTTACTTAAATTGCTGATATATTTTCTGCTGTTTGCGTTAAGACTGGGTAGCTCAGTTTGTAGAGTGTTGGTCTTGCACTGTCAATGTACACGTCACATAGGTTCGAATCATATGTAAGTTTGTTCTTATTTTACTATTCTGCATTGTGGTTTTATGGCTCAATACCATGTAATGCAAGTATTTAACAACAGTAGTCAAGTCTTCCAATGTACTTGTTAGTGAAACCCAATAGATAGCTTTATTTTCTCTGTGTTTCCTCAAATTTTTAATGCATATCTTTTACAACTTTTGTAGTAAAGTATTCTAATGACTTGCTTATGACACCCTATAGAATATATCATGTTTAGTACCTTGGACATTGTAGCTTATTTACTTAAATCTCTGATATATTTTGTGCCATTTGTGTGCAGACTGGGTAGCTCAGTTGGTAGAGTGTTGGTCTTGCACTATCAATGTACACCTCACATAGGTTCGAATCCCATGTGAGTTTGTTTTTATTTTACTAGTCTGCATTGTGGTTTGTGGCTCAATACCATGTAATGCATATCTTTTAACAACAGTAGTCAAGTCTTCCAATTTACTTGTTAGTGAAACCCAATAGATAGCTTTATTTTCTCTTTGTTTCCTCAAATTTTTAATGCATATCTTTTACAACTTTTGTAGTAAAGTATTCTAATGACTTGCTTATGACACCCCATAGAATATATCATGTTTAGTACCTTGGACATTGTAGCTTATTTACTTAAATCTCTGATATATTTTGGGATATTTGTGTTCAGACTAGGTAGCTCAGTTGGTAGAGTGTTGGTCTTGCACTATCAATGTAAACCTCACATAGGTTTGTATCCCATGTAAGTTTGTTCCTATTTTACTAGTCTGCATTGTGGTTTGTGGCTCAATACCATGTAATGCATGTCTTTTAACAACAGTAGTCAAGTCTTCCAATGTATTTGTTAGTGAAACCCAATAGATAGCTTTAATTTCTCTTTGTTTCCTCAAATTTTTAATGCATATCTTTTACAACTTTTGTAGTAAAGTATTCTAATGACTTGATTATGACACCCCATAGAATATATCATGTTTAGTACCTTGGACATTGTAGCTTATTTACTTAAATCTCTGATATATTTTGTACCATTCGTGTTCAGACTGGGTAGCTCAGTTGGTAGAGTGTTGGTCTTGCACTATCAATGTACACCTCACATAGGTTCGAATCTCATGTAAGTTTGTTTTTATTTTACAAGTCTGCATTGTGGTTTGTGGCTCAATACCATGTAATGCATGTCTTTTAACAACAGTAGTCAAGTCTTCCAATGTACTTGTTAGTGAAACCCAATAGATAGCTTTATTTTCTCTTTGTTTCTTCAAATTTTTAATGCATATCTTTTACAACTTTTGTAGTAAAGTATTCTAATGACTTGCTTATTACACCCCATAGAATATATCATGTTTAGTACCTTGGACATTGTAGCTTATTTACTTAAATCTCTGATATATTTTGTGCCATTTGTGTGCAGACTGGGTAGCTCAGTTGGTAGAGTGTTGGTCTTGCACTATCAATGTACACCTCACATAGGTTCGAATCCCATGTAAGTTCGTTTTTATTTTACTAGTCTGCATTGTGGTTTGTGGCTCAATACCTCGTAATGCATATCTTTTAACAACAGTAGTCAAGTCTTCCAATGTACTTGTTAGTGAAACCCAATAGATAGCTTTATTTTCTCTTTGTTTCCTCAAATTTTTAATGCATATCTTTTACAACTTTTGTAGTAAAGTATTCTGACTTGCTTATGACACCCCATAGAATATATCATGTTTAGTACCTTGGACATTGTAGCTTATTTACTTAAATCTCTGATATATTTTGGGCCATTGGTGTTCAGACTGGGTAGCTCAGTTGGTAGAGTGTTGGTCTTGCACTATCATTGTAAACCTCACATAGGTTTGTATCCCATGTAAGTTTGTTTTATTTTGCTAGTCTACATTGTGGTTTGTGGCTCAATACCATGTAATGCATGTCTTTTAACAACAGTAGTCAAGTCTTCCAATGTACTTGTTAGTGAAACCCAATAGATAGCTTTATTTTATCTTTGTTTCCTCAAATTTTTAATGCATATCTTTTACAACTTTTGTAGTAAAGTATTCTAATGACTTGCTTATGACACCCCATAGAATATATCATGTTTAGTACCTTGGACATTGTAGCTTATTTACTTAAATCTCTGATATATTTTGTGCCATTTGTGTGCAGACTGGGTAGCTCAGTTGGTAGAGTGTTGGTCTTGCACTATCAATGTACACCTCACATAGGTTCGAATCCCATGTAAGTTTGTTTTTATTTTACTAGTCTGCATTGTGGTTTGTGGCTCAATACCATGTAATGCATATCTTTTAACAACAGTAGTCAAGTCTTCCAATGTACTTGTTAGTGAAACCCAATAGATAGCTTTATTTTCTCTTTGTTTCCTCAAATTTTTAATGCATATCTTTTACAACTTTTGTAGTAAAGTATTCTTATGACTTGCTTATGACACCCCATAGAATATATCATGTTTAGTACTTTGGACATTGTAGCTTATTTACTTAAATCTCTGATATATTTTGAACCATTGGTGTTCAGACTGGGTAGCTCAGTTTGTAGAGTGTTGGTCTTGCACTATCAATGTAAACCTCACATAGGTTTGTATCCCATGTAAGTTTGTTTTTATTTTGCTAGTCTACATTGTGGTTTGTGGCTCAATACCATGTAATGCATATGTATTTTAACAACAGTAGTCAAGTCTTCCAATGCACTTGTTAGTGAAACCCAATAGACAGCTTTATTTTCTCTTTGTTTCTTCAAATATTGAATGCGTATGTCTTATAACTTTAGAAGTAAAGTATTCTAATGACTTGCTTATGACACCCCATAGAATATATCATGTTTAGTACCTTGGACGTTGTAGCTTTTTTACTTAAATCTCTGATATATTTTATGTATTTTGTGTGCAGACGGGGTAGCTCAGTAGGTAGAGTGTTGGTCTTGCACTATCAATGTAAACCTCACATAAGTACCAATCCCATGTAAGTTTATTTTTATTTTACTAGTCTGCATTGTGGTTTGTGGCTCAATACCATGTAATGCATGTCTTTTAACAACAGTATTCAAGTCTTCCAATGTACTTGTTAGTGAAACCCAATAGATAGCTTTATTTTCTCTTTGTTTCCTCAAATTTTTAATGCATATCTTTTACAACTTTTGTAGTAAAGTATTCTAATGACTTGCTTATGACACCCCATAGAATATATCATGTTTAGTACCTTGGACATTGTAGCTTATTTACTTAAATTGCTGATATATTTTCTGCTGTTTGCGTTAAGACTGGGTAGCTCAGTTGGTAGAGTGTTGGTCTTGCACTGTCAATGTACACGTCACATAGGTTCGAATCATATGTAAGTTTGTTCTTATTTTACTAGTCTGCATTGTGGTTTTATGGCTCAATACCATGTAATGCAAGTATTTAACAACAGTAGTCAAGTCTTCCAATGTACTTGTTAGTGAAACCCAATAGATAGCTTTATTTTCTCTGTGTGTCCTCAAATTTTTAATGCATATCTTTTACAACTTTTGTAGTAAAGTATTCTAATGACTTGCTTATGACACCCCATAGAATATATCATGTTTAGTACCTTGGCCATTGTAGCTTATTTACTTAAATTGCTGATATATTTTGTGCTGATTGTGTTCAGACTGGGTAGCTCAGTTGGTAGAGTGTTGGTCTTGCACTATCAATGTACACCTCACATAGGTTTGAATCCCATGTAAGTTTATTTGAATTTTACTAGTCTGCATTGTGGTTTGTGGCTCAATACCATGTAATGCATGTCTTTTAACAACAGTAGCCAAGTCTTCCAATGTACTTGTTAGTGAAACCCAATAGATAGCTTTATTTTCTCTTTGTTTCTTCAAATATTGAATGCGTATGTCTTGTAACTTTAGAAGTAAAGTATTCTAATGACTTGCTTATGACACCCCATAGAATATATCATGTTTAGTACCTTGGACGTTGTAGCTTATTTACTTAAATTGCTGATATATTTTGTGCTGATTGTGTTCAGACTGGGTAGCTCAGTTGGTAGAGTGTTGGTCTTGCACTATCAATGTACACCTCACATAGGTTTGAATCCCATGTAAGTTTATTTGAATTTTACTAGTCTGCATTGTGGTTTGTGGCTCAATACCATGTAATGCATGTCTTTTAACAACAGTAGCCAAGTCTTCCAATGTACTTGTTAGTGAAACCCAATAGATAGCTTTATTTTCTCTTTGTTTCTTCAAATATTGAATGCGTATGTCTTGTAACTTTAGAAGTAAAGTATTCTAATGACTTGCTTATGACACCCCATAGAATATATCATGTTTAGTACCTTGGACGTTGTAGCTTTTTTACTTAAATCTCTGATATATTTTGTGTAATGTGTGTGCAGTCGGGGTAGCTCAGTAGGTAGAGTGTTGGTCTTTCACTATCAATGTAAACCTCACATAGGTTCGAATCCCATGTAAGTTTATTTTTATTTTACTAGTCTGCATTGGGGTTTGTGGCTCAATACCATGTAATGCATGTCTTTTAACAACAGTAGTCAAGTCTTCTAATGTACTTGTTAGTGAAACCCAATAGATAGCTTTATTTTCTCTTTGTTTCCTCAAATTTTTAATGCATATATTTTACAACTTTTGTAGTAAAGTATTCTAATGACTTGATTATGACACCCCAGAGAATATACCATGTTTAGTACCTTGGACATTGTAGCTTATTTACTTAAATATCTGATATATTTTGTGCCATTTGTGTTCAGACTGGGTAGCTCAGTTGGTAGAGTGTAGGTCTTGCACTATCAATGTACACCTCACATAGGTTCGAATCCCATGTAAGTTTTTTTTTTTACTAGTCTGCATTGTGGTTTGTGGCTCAATACCATGTAATGCATATCTTTTAACAACAGTAGTCAAGTCTTCCAATGTACTTGTTAGTGAAACCCAATAGATAGCTTTATTTTCTCTTTGTTCCCTCAAATTTTTAATGCATATCTTTTAAAACTTTTGTAGTAACGTATTCTAATGACTTGATTATGACACCCAATAGAATATATCATGTTTAGTACCTTGGACATTGTAGCTTATTTACTTAAATCTCTGATATATTTTGTGCTGTTTGTGTTCAGACTGGGTAGCTCAGTTGGTAGAGTGTTGGTCTTGCACTATCAATGTACACCTCACATAGGTTCGAATCCCATGTAAGTTTTTTTTATTTTACAAGTCTGCATTGTGGTTTGTGGCTCAATACCATGTAATGCATGTCTTTTAACAACAGTAGCCAAGTCTTCCAATGTACTTGTTAGTGAAACCCAATAGATAGCTTTATTTTATCTTTGTTTCCTCAAATTTTTAATGCATATCTTTTACATCTTTTGTAGTAAAGTATTCTAATGACTTGCTTATGACACCCCATAGAATATATCATGTTTAGTACCTTGGACATTGTAGCTTATTTACTTAAATCTCTGATATATTTTGGGCCATTGGTGTTCAGACTGGGTAGCTCAGTTGGTAGAGTGTTGGTCTTGCACTATCATTGTAAACCTCACATAGGTTTGTATCCCATGTAAGTTTGTTTTTATTTTGCTAGTCTACATTGTGGTTTGTGGCTCAATACCATGTAATGCATGTCTTTTAACAACAGTAGTCAAGTCTTCCAATGTACTTGTTAGTGAAACCCAATAGATAGCTTTATTTTATCTTTGTTTCCTCAAATTTTTAATGCATATCTTTTACAACTTTTGTAGTAAAGTATTCTAATGACTTGCTTATGACACCCCATAGAATATATCATGTTTAGTACCTTGGACATTGTAGCTTATTTACTTAAATCTCTAATATATTTTGTGCCATTTGTGTGCAGACTGGGTAGCTCAGTTGGTAGAGTGTTGGTCTTGCACTATCAATGTACACCTCACATACGTTCGAATCCCATGTAAGTTCGTTTTTATTTTACTAGTCTGCATTGTGGTTTGTGGCTCAATACCATGTAATGCATATCTTTTAACAACAGTAGTCAAGTCTTCCAATGTACTTGTTAGTGAAACCCAATAGATAGCTTTATTTTCTCTTTGTTTCCTCAAATTTTTAATGCATATCTTTTACAACTTTTGTAGTAAAGTATTCTTATGACTTGCTTATGACACCCCATAGAATATATCATGTTTAGTACTTTGGACATTGTAGCTTATTTACTTAAATCTCTGATATATTTTGAACCATTGGTGTTCAGACTGGGTAGCTCAGTTTGTAGAGTGTTGGTCTTGCACTATCAATGTAAACCTCACATAGGTTTGTATCCCATGTAAGTTTGTTTTTATTTTGCTAGTCTACATTGTGGTTTGTGGCTCAATACCATGTAATGCATATGTATTTTAACAACAGTAGTCAAGTCTTCCAATGCACTTGTTAGTGAAACCCAATAGACAGCTTTATTTTCTCTTTGTTTCTTCAAATATTGAATGCGTATGTCTTATAACTTTAGAAGTAAAGTATTCTAATGACTTGCTTATGACACCCCATAGAATATATCATGTTTAGTACCTTGGACGTTGTAGCTTTTTTACTTAAATCTCTGATATATTTTATGTATTTTGTGTGCAGACGGGGTAGCTCAGTAGGTAGAGTGTTGGTCTTGCACTATCAATGTAAACCTCACATAAGTACCAATCCCATGTAAGTTTATTTTTATTTTACTAGTCTGCATTGTGGTTTGTGGCTCAATACCATGTAATGCATGTCTTTTAACAACAGTATTCAAGTCTTCCAATGTACTTGTTAGTGAAACCCAATAGATAGCTTTATTTTCTCTTTGTTTCCTCAAATTTTTAATGCATATCTTTTACAACTTTTGTAGTAAAGTATTCTAATGACTTGCTTATGACACCCCATAGAATATATCATGTTTAGTACCTTGGACATTGTAGCTTATTTACTTAAATTGCTGATATATTTTCTGCTGTTTGCGTTAAGACTGGGTAGCTCAGTTGGTAGAGTGTTGGTCTTGCACTGTCAATGTACACGTCACATAGGTTCGAATCATATGTAAGTTTGTTCTTATTTTACTAGTCTGCATTGTGGTTTTATGGCTCAATACCATGTAATGCAAGTATTTAACAACAGTAGTCAAGTCTTCCAATGTACTTGTTAGTGAAACCCAATAGATAGCTTTATTTTCTCTGTGTTTCCTCAAATTTTTAATGCATATCTTTTACAACTTTTGTAGTAAAGTATTCTAATGACTTGCTTATGACACCCCATAGAATATATCATATTTAGTACCTTGGACATTGTAGCTTATTTACTTAAATTGCTGATATATTTTGTGCTGATTGTGTTCAGACTGGGTAGCTCAGTTGGTAGAGTGTTGGTCTTGCACTATCAATGTACACCTCACATAGGTTTGAATCCCATGTAAGTTTATTTGAATTTTACTAGTCTGCATTGTGGTTTGTGGCTCAATACCATGTAATGCATGTCTTTTAACAACAGTAGTCAAGTCTTCCAATGTACTTGTTAGTGAAACCCAATAGATAGCTTTATTTTCTCTTTGTTTCCTCAAATTTTTAATGCATATCTTTTACAACTTTTGTAGTAAAGTATTCTTATGACTTGCTTATGACACCCCATAGAATATATCATGTTTAGTACTTTGGACATTGTAGCTTATTTACTTAAATCTCTGATATATTTTGGACCATTGGTGTTCAGACTTGGTAGCTCAGTTTGTAGAGTGTTGGTCTTGCACTATCAATGTAAACCTCCCATAGGTTTGTATCCCATGTAAGTTTGTTTTTATTTTGCTAGTCTACATTGTGGTTTGTGGCTCAATACCATGTAATGCATATGTATTTTAACAACAGTAGTCAAGTCTTCCAATGCACTTGTTAGTGAAACCCAATAGACAGCTTTATTTTCTCTTTGTTTCTTCAAATATTGAATGCGTATGTCTTATAACTTTAGAAGTAAAGTATTCTAATGACTTGCTTATGACACCCCATAGAATATATCATGTTTAGTACCTTGGACGTTGTAGCTTTTTTACTTAAATCTCTGATATATTTTATGTATTTTGTGTGCAGACGGGGTAGCTCAGTAGGTAGAGTGTTGGTCTTGCACTATCAATGTAAACCTCACATAAGTACCAATCCCATGTAAGTTTATTTTTATTTTACTAGTCTGCATTGTGGTTTGTGGCTCAATACCATGTAATGCATGTCTTTTAACAACAGTATTCAAGTCTTCCAATGTACTTGTTAGTGAAACCCAATAGATAGCTTTATTTTCTCTTTGTTTCCTCAAATTTTTAATGCATATCTTTTACAACTTTTGTAGTAAAGTATTCTAATGACTTGCTTATGACACCCCATAGAATATATCATGTTTAGTACCTTGGACATTGTAGCTTATTTACTTAAATTGCTGATATATTTTCTGCTGTTTGCGTTAAGACTGGGTAGCTCAGTTGGTAGAGTGTTGGTCTTGCACTGTCAATGTACACGTCACATAGGTTCGAATCATATGTAAGTTTGTTCTTATTTTACTAGTCTGCATTGTGGTTTTATGGCTCAATACCATGTAATGCAAGTATTTAACAACAGTAGTCAAGTCTTCCAATGTACTTGTTAGTGAAACCCAATAGATAGCTTTATTTTCTCTGTGTTTCCTCAAATTTTTAATGCATATCTTTTACAACTTTTGTAGTAAAGTATTCTAATGACTTGCTTATGACACCCCATAGAATATATCATGTTTAGTACCTTGGCCATTGTAGCTTATTTACTTAAATTGCTGATATATTTTGTGCTGATTGTGTTCAGACTGGGTAGCTCAGTTGGTAGAGTGTTGGTCTTGCACTATCAATGTACACCTCACATAGGTTTGAATCCCATGTAAGTTTATTTGAATTTTACTAGTCTGCATTGTGGTTTGTGGCTCAATACCATGTAATGCATGTCTTTTAACAACAGTAGTCAAGTCTTCCAATGTACTTGTTAGTGAAACCCAATAGATAGCTTTATTTTCTCTTTGTTTCTTCAAATATTGAATGCGTATGTCTTGTAACTTTAGAAGTAAAGTATTCTAATGACTTGCTTATGACACCCCATAGAATATATCATGTTTAGTACCTTGGACGTTGTAGCTTATTTACTTAAATTGCTGATATATTTTGTGCTGATTGTGTTCAGACTGGGTAGCTCAGTTGGTAGAGTGTTGGTCTTGCACTATCAATGTACACCTCACATAGGTTTGAATCCCATGTAAGTTTATTTGAATTTTACTAGACTGCATTGTGGTTTGTGGCTCAATACCATGTAATGCATGTCTTTTAACAACAGTAGCCAAGTCTTCCAATGTACTTGTTAGTGAAACCCAATAGATAGCTTTATTTTCTCTTTGTTTCTTCAAATATTGAATGCGTATGTCTTGTAACTTTAGAAGTAAAGTATTCTAATGACTTGCTTATGACACCCCATAGAATATATCATGTTTAGTACCTTGGACGTTGTAGCTTTTTTACTTAAATCTCTGATATATTTTGTGTAATGTGTGTGCAGACGGGGTAGCTCAGTAGGTAGAGTGTTGGTCTTTCACTATCAGTGTAAACCTCACATAGGTTCGAATCCCATGTAAGTTTATTTTTATTTTACTAGTCTGCATTGGGGTTTGTGGCTCAATACCATGTAATGCATGTCTTTTAACAACAGTTGTCAAGTCTTCCAATGTACTTGTTAGTGAAACCCAATAGATAGCTTTATTTTCTCTTTGTTTCCTCAAATTTTTAATGCATATATTTTACAACTTTTGTAGTAAAGTATTCTAATGACTTGATTATGACACCCCAGAGAATATACCATGTTTAGTACCTTGGACATTGTAGCTTATTTACTTAAATATCTGATATATTTCGTGCCATTTGTGTTCAGACTGGGTAGCTCAGTTGGTAGAGTGTAGGTCTTGCACTATCAATGTACACCTCACATAGGTTCGAATCCCATGTAAGTTTTTTTTTTACTAGTCTGCATTGTGGTTTGTGGCTCAATACCATGTAATGCATATCTTTTAACAACAGTAGTCAAGTCTTCCAATGTACTTGTTAGTGAAACCCAATAGATAGCTTTATTTTCTCTTTGTTCCCTCAAATTTTTAATGCATATCTTTTAAAACTTTTGTAGTAACGTATTCTAATGACTTGATTATGACACCCAATAGAATATATCATGTTTAGTACCTTGGACATTGTAGCTTATTTACTTAAATCTCTGATATATTTTGTGCTGTTTGTGTTCAGACTGGGTAGCTCAGTTGGTAGAGTGTTGGTCTTGCACTATCAATGTACACCTCACATAGGTTCGAATCCCATGTAAGTTTGTTTTTATTTTACAAGTCTGCATTGTGGTTTGTGGCTCAATACTATGTAATGCATATCTTTTAACAATAGTAGTCAAGTCTTCCAATGTACTTGTTAGTGAAACCCAATAGATAGCTTTATTTTCTCTTTGTTTCCTCAAATTTTTAATGCATATCTTTTACAACTTTTGTCGTAAAGTATTCTAATGACTTGCTTATGACACCCCATAGAATATATCATGTTTAGTACCTTGGACATTGTAGCTTATTTACTTAAATATCTGATATATTTTGTACCATTTGTGTTCAGACTGGGTAGCTCAGTTGGTAGAGTGTTGGTCTTGCACTATCAATGTACACCTCACATAGGTTCGAATCTCATGTAAGTTTGTTTTTATTTTACAAGTCTGCATTGTGGTTTGTGGCTCAATACCATGTAATGCATGTCTTTTAACAACAGTAGTCAAGTCTTCCAATGTACTTGTTAGTGAAACCCAATAGATAGCTTTATTTTCTCTTTGTTTCTTCAAATTTTTAATGCATATCTTTTACAACTTTTGTAGTAAAGTATTCTAATGACTTGCTTATTACACCCCATAGAATATATCATGTTTAGTACCTTGGACATTGTAGCTTATTTACTTAAATCTCTGATATATTTTGTGCCATTTGTGTGCAGACTGGGTAGCTCAGTTGGTAGAGTGTTGGTCTTGCACTATCAATGTACACCTCACATAGGTTCGAATCCCATGTAAGTTCGTTTTTATTTTACTAGTCTGCATTGTGGTTTGTGGCTCAATACCATGTAATGCATATCTTTTAACAACAGTAGTCAAGTCTTCCAATGTACTTGTTAGTGAAACCCAATAGATAGCTTTATTTTCTCTTTGTTTCCTCAAATTTTTAATGCATATCTTTTACAACTTTTGTAGTAAAGTATTCTGACTTGCTTATGACACCCCATAGAATATATCATGTTTAGTACCTTGGACATTGTAGCTTATTTACTTAAATCTCTGATATATTTTGGGCCATTGGTGTTCAGACTGGGTAGCTCAGTTGGTAGAGTGTTGGTCTTGCACTATCATTGTAAACCTCACATAGGTTTGTATCCCATGTAAGTTTGTTTTATTTTGCTAGTCTACATTGTGGTTTGTGGCTCAATACCATGTAATGCATGTCTTTTAACAACAGTAGTCAAGTCTTCCAATGTACTTGTTAGTGAAACCCAATAGATAGCTTTATTTTATCTTTGTTTCCTCAAATTTTTAATGCATATCTTTTACAACTTTTGTAGTAAAGTATTCTAATGACTTGCTTATGACACCCCATAGAATATATCATGTTTAGTACCTTGGACATTGTAGCTTATTTACTTAAATCTCTGATATATTTTGTGCCATTTGTGTGCAGACTGGGTAGCTCAGTTGGTAGAGTGTTGGTCTTGCACTATCAATGTACACCTCACATAGGTTCGAATCCCATGTAAGTTTGTTTTTATTTTACTAGTCTGCATTGTGGTTTGTGGCTCAATACCATGTAATGCATATCTTTTAACAACAGTAGTCAAGTCTTCCAATGTACTTGTTAGTGAAACCCAATAGATAGCTTTATTTTCTCTTTGTTTCCTCAAATTTTTAATGCATATCTTTTACAACTTTTGTAGTAAAGTATTCTTATGACTTGCTTATGACACCCCATAGAATATATCATGTTTAGTACTTTGGACATTGTAGCTTATTTACTTAAATTGCTGATATATTTTCTGCTGTTTGCGTTAAGACTGGGTAGCTCAGTTGGTAGAGTGTTGGTCTTGCACTGTCAATGTACACGTCACATAGGTTCGAATCATATGTAAGTTTGTTCTTATTTTACTAGTCTGCATTGTGGTTTTATGGCTCAATACCATGTAATGCAAGTATTTAACAACAGTAGTCAAGTCTTCCAATGTACTTGTTAGTGAAACCCAATAGATAGCTTTATTTTCTCTGTGTTTCCTCAAATTTTTAATGCATATCTTTTACAACTTTTGTAGTAAAGTATTCTAATGACTTGCTTATGACACCCCATAGAATATATCATGTTTAGTACCTTGGCCATTGTAGCTTATTTACTTAAATTGCTGATATATTTTGTGCTGATTGTGTTCAGACTGGGTAGCTCAGTTGGTAGAGTGTTGGTCTTGCACTATCAATGTACACCTCACATAGGTTTGAATCCCATGTAAGTTTATTTGAATTTTACTAGTCTGCATTGTGGTTTGTGGCTCAATACCATGTAATGCATGTCTTTTAACAACAGTAGCCAAGTCTTCCAATGTACTTGTTAGTGAAACCCAATAGATAGCTTTATTTTCTCTTTGTTTCTTCAAATATTGAATGCGTATGTCTTGTAACTTTAGAAGTAAAGTATTCTAATGACTTGCTTATGACACCCCATAGAATATATCATGTTTAGTACCTTGGACGTTGTAGCTTATTTACTTAAATTGCTGATATATTTTATGCTGATTGTGTTCAGACTGGGGAGCTCAGTTGGTAGAGTGTTGGTCTTGCACTATCAATGTACACCTCACATAAGTTCGAATCCCATGTAAGTTTGTTTTTATTTTACTAGTCTGCATTGTGGTTTGTGGCTCAATACCATGTAATGCATATCTTTTAACAACAGTAGTCAAGTCTTCCAATGTACTTGTTAGTGAAACCCAATAGATAGCTTTATTTTCTCTTTGTTCCCTCAAATTTTTAATGCATATCTTTTAAAACTTTTGTAGTAACGTATTCTAATGACTTGATTATGACACCCAATAGAATATATCATGTTTAGT
Organism: Pseudophryne corroboree; assembly: GCF_028390025.1. NCBI lineage: Eukaryota > Metazoa > Chordata > Amphibia > Anura > Myobatrachidae > Pseudophryne > Pseudophryne corroboree. The sequence goes on along the minus strand of NC_086444.1, from coordinate 694,563,808 downwards.
ACCTTGGACATTGTAGCTTATTTACTTAAATCTCTGATATATTTTGTGCTGTTTGTGTTCAGACTGGGGAGCTCAGTTGGTAGAGTGTTGGTCTTGCACTATCAATGTACACCTCACATAGGTTCGAATCCCATGTAAGTTTGTTTTTATTTTACAAGTCTGCATTGTGGTTTGTGGCTCAATACCATGTAATGCATGTCTTTTAACAACAGTAGCCAAGTCTTCCAATGTACTTGTTAGTGAAACCCAATAGATAGCTTTATTTTATCTTTGTTTCCTCAAATTTTTAATGCATATCTTTTACATCTTTTGTAGTAAAGTATTCTAATGACTTGCTTATGACACCCCATAGAATATATCATGTTTAGTACCTTGGACATTGTAGCTTATTTACTTAAATCTCTGATATATTTTGTGCCATTTGTGTGCAGACTGGGTAGCTCAGTTGGTAGAGTGTTGGTCTTGCACTATCAATGTACACCTCACATAGGTTCGAATCCCATGTAAGTTTGTTTTTATTTTACTAGTCTGCATTGTGGTTTGTGGCTCAATACCATGTAATGCATATCTTTTAACAACAGTAGTCAAGTCTTCCAATGTACTTGTTAGTGAAACCCAATAGATAGCTTTATTTTCTCTTTGTTTCCTCAAATTTTTAATGCATATCTTTTACAACTTTTGTAGTAAAGTATTCTGACTTGCTTATGACACCCCATAGAATATATAATGTTTAGTACCTTGGACATTGTAGCTTATTTACTTAAATCTCTGATATATTTTGGGCCATTGGTGTTCAGACTGGGTAGCTCAGTTGGTAGAGTGTTGGTCTTGCACTATCATTGTAAACCTCACATAGGTTTGTATCCCATGTAAGTTTGTTTTTATTTTGCTAGTCTACATTGTGGTTTGTGGCTCAATACCATGTAATGCATGTCTTTTAACAACAGTAGTCAAGTCTTCCAATGTACTTGTTAGTGAAACCCAATAGATAGCTTTATTTTATCTTTGTTTCCTCAAATTTTTAATGCATATCTTTTACAACTTTTGTAGTAAAGTATTCTAATGACTTGCTTATGACACCCCATAGAATATATCATGTTTAGTACCTTGGACATTGTAGCTTATTTACTTAAATCTCTGATATATTTTGTGCCACTTGTGTGCAGACTGGGTAGCTCAGTTGGTAGAGTGTTGGTCTTGCACTATCAATGTACACCTCACATAGGTTCGAATCCCATGTAAGTTCGTTTTTATTTTACTAGTCTGCATTGTGGTTTGTGGCTCAATACCATGTAATGCATATCTTTTAACAACAGTAGTCAAGTCTTCCAATGTACTTGTTAGTGAAACCCAATAGATAGCTTTATTTTCTCTTTGTTTCCTCAAATTTTTAATGCATATCTTTTACAACTTTTGTAGTAAAGTATTCTTATGACTTGCTTATGACACCCCATAGAATATATCATGTTTAGTACTTTGGACATTGTAGCTTATTTACTTAAATCTCTGATATATTTTGAACCATTGGTGTTCAGACTGGGTAGCTCAGTTTGTAGAGTGTTGGTCTTGCACTATCAATGTAAACCTCACATAGGTTTGTATCCCATGTAAGTTTGTTTTTATTTTGCTAGTCTACATTGTGGTTTGTGGCTCAATACCATGTAATGCATATGTATTTTAACAACAGTAGTCAAGTCTTCCAATGCACTTGTTAGTGAAACCCAATAGACAGCTTTATTTTCTCTTTGTTTCTTCAAATATTGAATGCGTATGTCTTATAACTTTAGAAGTAAAGTATTCTAATGACTTGCTTATGACACCCCATAGAATATATCATGTTTAGTACCTTGGACGTTGTAGCTTTTTTACTTAAATCTCTGATATATTTTATGTATTTTGTGTGCAGACGGGGTAGCTCAGTAGGTAGAGTGTTGGTCTTGCACTATCAATGTAAACCTCACATAAGTACCAATCCCATGTAAGTTTATTTTTATTTTACTAGTCTGCATTGTGGTTTGTGGCTCAATACCATGTAATGCATGTCTTTTAACAACAGTATTCAAGTCTTCCAATGTACTTGTTAGTGAAACCCAATAGATAGCTTTATTTTCTCTTTGTTTCCTCAAATTTTTAATGCATATCTTTTACAACTTTTGTAGTAAAGTATTCTAATGACTTGCTTATGACACCCCATAGAATATATCATGTTTAGTACCTTGGACATTGTAGCTTATTTACTTAAATTGCTGATATATTTTCTGCTGTTTGCGTTAAGACTGGGTAGCTCAGTTGGTAGAGTGTTGGTCTTGCACTGTCAATGTACACGTCACATAGGTTCGAATCATATGTAAGTTTGTTCTTATTTTACTAGTCTGCATTGTGGTTTTATGGCTCAATACCATGTAATGCAAGTATTTAACAACAGTAGTCAAGTCTTCCAATGTACTTGTTAGTGAAACCCAATAGATAGCTTTATTTTCTCTGTGTTTCCTCAAATTTTTAATGCATATCTTTTACAACTTTTGTAGTAAAGTATTCTAATGACTTGCTTATGACACCCCATAGAATATATCATATTTAGTACCTTGGACATTGTAGCTTATTTACTTAAATTGCTGATATATTTTGTGCTGATTGTGTTCAGACTGGGTAGCTCAGTTGGTAGAGTGTTGGTCTTGCACTATCAATGTACACCTCACATAGGTTTGAATCCCATGTAAGTTTATTTGAATTTTACTAGTCTGCATTGTGGTTTGTGGCTCAATACCATGTAATGCATGTCTTTTAACAACAGTAGTCAAGTCTTCCAATGTACTTGTTAGTGAAACCCAATAGATAGCTTTATTTTCTCTTTGTTTCCTCAAATTTTTAATGCATATCTTTTACAACTTTTGTAGTAAAGTATTCTTATGACTTGCTTATGACACCCCATAGAATATATCATGTTTAGTACTTTGGACATTGTAGCTTATTTACTTAAATCTCTGATATATTTTGGACCATTGGTGTTCAGACTGGGTAGCTCAGTTTGTAGAGTGTTGGTCTTGCACTATCAATGTAAACCTCACATAGGTTTGTATCCCATGTAAGTTTGTTTTTATTTTGCTAGTCTACATTGTGGTTTGTGGCTCAATACCATGTAATGCATATGTATTTTAACAACAGTAGTCAAGTCTTCCAATGCACTTGTTAGTGAAACCCAATAGACAGCTTTATTTTCTCTTTGTTTCTTCAAATATTGAATGCGTATGTCTTATAACTTTAGAAGTAAAGTATTCTAATGACTTGCTTATGACACCCCATAGAATATATCATGTTTAGTACCTTGGACGTTGTAGCTTTTTTACTTAAATCTCTGATATATTTTATGTATTTTGTGTGCAGACGGGGTAGCTCAGTAGGTAGAGTGTTGGTCTTGCACTATCAATGTAAACCTCACATAAGTACCAATCCCATGTAAGTTTATTTTTATTTTACTAGTCTGCATTGTGGTTTGTGGCTCAATACCATGTAATGCATGTCTTTTAACAACAGTATTCAAGTCTTCCAATGTACTTGTTAGTGAAACCCAATAGATAGCTTTATTTTCTCTTTGTTTCCTCAAATTTTTAATGCATATCTTTTACAACTTTTGTAGTAAAGTATTCTAATGACTTGCTTATGACACCCCATAGAATATATCATGTTTAGTACCTTGGACATTGTAGCTTATTTACTTAAATTGCTGATATATTTTCTGCTGTTTGCGTTAAGACTGGGTAGCTCAGTTGGTAGAGTGTTGGTCTTGCACTGTCAATGTACACGTCACATAGGTTCGAATCATATGTAAGTTTGTTCTTATTTTACTAGTCTGCATTGTGGTTTTATGGCTCAATACCATGTAATGCAAGTATTTAACAACAGTAGTCAAGTCTTCCAATGTACTTGTTAGTGAAACCCAATAGATAGCTTTATTTTCTCTGTGTTTCCTCAAATTTTTAATGCATATCTTTTACAACTTTTGTAGTAAAGTATTCTAATGACTTGCTTATGACACCCCATAGAATATATCATGTTTAGTACCTTGGCCATTGTAGCTTATTTACTTAAATTGCTGATATATTTTGTGCTGATTGTGTTCAGACTGGGTAGCTCAGTTGGTAGAGTGTTGGTCTTGCACTATCAATGTACACCTCACATAGGTTTGAATCCCATGTAAGTTTATTTGAATTTTACTAGTCTGCATTGTGGTTTGTGGCTCAATACCATGTAATGCATGTCTTTTAACAACAGTAGCCAAGTCTTCCAATGTACTTGTTAGTGAAACCCAATAGATAGCTTTATTTTCTCTTTGTTTCTTCAAATATTGAATGCGTATGTCTTGTAACTTTAGAAGTAAAGTATTCTAATGACTTGCTTATGACACCCCATAGAATATATCATGTTTAGTACCTTGGACGTTGTAGCTTATTTACTTAAATTGCTGATATATTTTGTGCTGATTGTGTTCAGACTGGGTAGCTCAGTTGGTAGAGTGTTGGTCTTGCACTATCAATGTACACCTCACATAGGTTTGAATCCCATGTACGTTTATTTGAATTTTACTAGACTGCATTGTGGTTTGTGGCTCAATACCATGTAATGCATGTCTTTTAACAACAGTAGCCAAGTCTTCCAATGTACTTGTTAGTGAAACCCAATAGATAGCTTTATTTTCTCTTTGTTTCTTCAAATATTGAATGCGTATGTCTTGTAACTTTAGAAGTAAAGTATTCTAATGACTTGCTTATGACACCCCATAGAATATATCATGTTTAGTACCTTGGACGTTGTAGCTTTTTTACTTAAATCTCTGATATATTTTGTGAAATGTGTGTGCAGACGGGGTAGCTCAGTAGGTAGAGTGTTGGTCTTTCACTATCAATGTAAACCTCACATAGGTTCGAATCCCATGTAAGTTTATTTTTATTTTACTAGTCTGCATTGGGGTTTGTGGCTCAATACCATGTAATGCATGTCTTTTAACAACAGTTGTCAAGTCTTCCAATGTACTTGTTAGTGAAACCCAATAGATAGCTTTATTTTCTCTTTGTTTCCTCAAATTTTTAATGCATATATTTTACAACTTTTGTAGTAAAGTATTCTAATGACTTGATTATGACACCCCAGAGAATATACCATGTTTAGTACCTTGGACATTGTAGCTTATTTACTTAAATATCTGATATATTTTGTGCCATTTGTGTTCAGACTGGGTAGCTCAGTTGGTAGAGTGTAGGTCTTGCACTATCAATGTACACCTCACATAGGTTCGAATCCCATGTAAGTTTTTTTTTTACTAGTCTGCATTGTGGTTTGTGGCTCAATACCATGTAATGCATATCTTTTAACAACAGTAGTCAAGTCTTCCAATGTACTTGTTAGTGAAACCCAATAGATAGCTTTATTTTCTCTTTGTTCCCTCAAATTTTTAATGCATATCTTTTAAAACTTTTGTAGTAACGTATTCTAATGACTTGATTATGACACCCAATAGAATATATCATGTTTAGTACCTTGGACATTGTAGCTTATTTACTTAAATCTCTGATATATTTTGTGCTGTTTGTGTTCAGACTGGGTAGCTCAGTTGGTAGAGTGTTGGTCTTGCACTATCAATGTACACCTCACATAGGTTCAAATCCCATGTAAGTTTGTTTTTATTTTACAAGTCTGCATTGTGGTTTGTGGCTCAATACTATGTAATGCATATCTTTTAACAATAGTAGTCAAGTCTTCCAATGTACTTGTTAGTGAAACCCAATAGATAGCTTTATTTTCTCTTTGTTTCCTCAAATTTTTAATGCATATCTTTTACAACTTTTGTCGTAAAGTATTCTAATGACTTGCTTATGACACCCCATAGAATATATCATGTTTAGTACCTTGGACATTGTAGCTTATTTACTTAAATCTCTGATATATTTTGTGCCATTCGTGTGCAGACTGGGTAGCTCAGTTGGTAGAGTGTTGGTCTTGCACTATCAATGTACACCTCACATAGGTTCGAATCCCATGCAATTTTGTATTTATTTTACTAGTCTGCATTGTGGTTTGGGGCTCAATACCATGTAATGCATATCTTTTAACAACAGTAGTCAAGTCTTCCAATGTACTTGTTAGTGAAAACCAATAGATAGCTTTATTTTCTATTTGTTTCCTCAAATTTTTAATGCATATATTTTACAACTTTTGTAGTAAAGTATTCTAATGACTTGCTTATGACACCCCATAGAATATATCATGTTTAGTACCTTGGACATTGTAGCTTATTTACTTAAATCTCTGATATATTTTGTTGCATTTGTGTTCAGACTGGGTAGCTCAGTTGGTAGAGTGTTGGTCTTGCACTATCAATGTACACCTCACATAAGTTCGAATCCCGTGTAAGTTTGTTTTTATTTTACTAGTCTGCATTGTGGTTTGTGGCTCAATATCATGTAATGCATGTCTTTTAACAACAGTAGTTAAGTCTTCCAATGTACTTATTAGTGAAACCCAATAGATAGCTTTATTTTCTCTGTTTCCTCAAATTTTTAATGCATATCTTTTACAACTTTTGTAGTAAAGTATTCTAATGACTTGCTTATGACACCCCATAGAATATATCATGTTTAGTACCTTGGACATTGTAGCTTATTTACTTAAGTCTCTTATATATTTGGTCCATTTGTGTTCAGACTGGGTAGCTCATTTGGTAGAGTGTTAGTCTTGCACTATCAATGTACACCTCACATAAGTTCGAATCCCATGTAAGTTTGTTTTTATTTTACTAGTCTGCATTTTGGTTTGTGGCTCAATATCATGTAATGCATGTCTTTTAACAACAGTAGTCAAGTCTTCCAATGTACTTGTTATTGAAACCCAATAGATAGCTTTATTTTCTCTTTGTTTCCTCACATTTTTAATGCATATCTTTTACAACGTTTGTAGTAAAGTATTCTAATGACTTGATTATGACACCCCATAGAATATATCATGTTTAGTACCTTGGACATTGTAGCTTATTTACTTAAATCTCTGATATATTTTGTTTCATTCGTGTTGAGACTAGGTAGCTCAGTTGGTAGAGTGTTGGTCTTGCACTATCAATGTACACCTCACATAGGTTCGAATCCCATGTTAGTTTATTTGAATTTTACTAGTATGCATTGTGGTTTGTGGCTCAATACCATGTAATGCAAGTCTTTTAACAACAGTAGTCAAGTCTTCCAATGTAGTTGTTAGTGAAACCCAATAGATAGCTTTATTTTCTCTGTGTTTCCTCAAATTTTTATGCATATCGTTTACAACTTTTGTAGTAAAGTATTCTAATAACTTGCTTATGACACCCCATAGAATATATCATGTTTAGTACCTTGGACATTGTAGCTTATTTACTTAAATCTCTGATATATTTTGTTTCATTCGTGTTCAGACAGGGTAGCTCAGTTGGTAGAGTGTTGGTCTTGCACTATCAATGTACACCTCACATAGGTTTGAATCCCATGTAAGTTTGTTTTTATTTTACTAGTCTGCATTGTGGTTTGTGGCTCAATATCATGTAATGCATGTCTTTTAACAACAGTAGTCAAGTCTTCCAATGTACTTGTTAGTGAAACCCAATAGATAGCTTTATTTTCTCTTTGTTTCTTCAAATTTTTAATGCATATCTTTTACAACTTTTGTAGTAAAGTATTCTAATGACTTGCTTATTACACCCCATAGAATATATCATGTTTAGTACCTTGGACATTGTAGCTTATTTACTTAAGTCTCTTATATATGTTGGCCATTTGTGTTCAGACTGGGTAGCTCATTTGGTAGAGTGTTAGTCTTGCACTATCAATGTACACCTCACATAAGTTCGAATCCCATGTAAGTTTGTTTTTATTTTACTAGTCTGCATTGTGGTTTGTGGCTCAATATCATGTAATGCATGTCTTTTAACAACAGTAGTCAAGTCTTCCAATGTACTTGTTAGTGAAACCCAATAGATAGCTTTATTTTCTCTTTGTTTCCTCACATTTTTAATGCATATCTTTTACAACTTTTGTAGTAAAGTATTCTAATGACTTAATTATGACACCCCATAGAATATATCATGTTTAGTACCTTGGACATTGTAGCTTATTTACTTAAATCTCTGATATATTTTGTTTCATTTGTGTTCAGACTGGGTAGCTCAGTTGGTAGAGTGTTGGTCTTGCACTATCAATGTACAACTCACATAGGTTCGAATCCCATGTAAGTTTGTATTTATTTTACTAGTCTGCATTGTGGTTTGGGGCTCAATACCATGTAATGCATATCTTTTAACAACAGTAGTCTAGTCTTCCAATGTACTTGTTAGTGAAACCCAATAGATAGCTTTATTTTCTCTTTGTTTCCTCAAATTTTTAATGCATATCTTTTACAACTTTTGTAGTAAAGTATTCTAATGACTTGCTTATGACCCCCTATAGAATATATCATGTTTAGTACCTTGGACATTGTAGCTTATTTACTTAAGTCTCTTATATATTTCGTCCATTTGTGTTCAGACTGGGTAGCTCAGTTTGTAGAGTGTTGGTCTTGCACTATCAATGTAAACCTCACATAGGTTTGTATCCCATGTAAGTTTGTTTTTATTTTGCTAGTCTACATTGTGGTTTGTGGCTCAATACCATGTAATGCATATGTATTTTAACAACAGTAGTCAAGTCTTCCAATGCACTTGTTAGTGAAACCCAATAGACAGCTTTATTTTCTCTTTGTTTCTTCAAATATTGAATGCGTATGTCTTATAACTTTAGAAGTAAAGTATTCTAATGACTTGCTTATGACACCCCATAGAATATATCATGTTTAGTACCTTGGACATTGTAGCTTATTTACTTAAATTGCTGATATATTTTGTGCTGATTGTGTTCAGACTGGGTAGCTCAGTTGGTAGAGTGTTGGTCTTGCACTATCAATGTACACCTCACATAGGTTTGAATCCCATGTAAGTTTATTTGAATTTTACTAGTCTGCATTGTGGTTTGTGGCTCAATACCATGTAATGCATGTCTTTTAACAACAGTAGTCAAGTCTTCCAATGTACTTGTTAGTGAAACCCAATAGATAGCTTTATTTTCTCTTTGTTTCCTCAAATTTTTAATGCATATCTTTTACAACTTTTGTAGTAAAGTATTCTTATGACTTGCTTATGACACCCCATAGAATATATCATGTTTAGTACTTTGGACATTGTAGCTTATTTACTTAAATCTCTGCTATATTTTGGACCATTGGTGTTCAGACTGGGTAGCTCAGTTTGTAGAGTGTTGGTCTTGCACTATCAATGTAAACCTCACATAGGTTTGTATCCCA